>NC_042998.1:144663540-144931040 GCF_006345805.1 Octopus sinensis | reverse complement strand
AAGGAAAATATACTAAAAAATAGTTTTGTCTTACCTTCGGCTGGCTGAACAGAAAAAGTACTTGCAAGTTTGGAGACCATAATTTTGGAAGAAAATACAAGAATATGTATATACCAATGCAATTAAAGTGTTTTTATTTCTTTTATATATCCAAGTCAACACGTGTTCTTGGCAAAAGATGTTGAAAAGAACTTGATTCTTTGACGTTGGATAGATTTTCCTTGTACCTGCATATAGTTTGATTGAAAGTGGAATATTCTTTTAAATATTGTGTATTGGTCATACTTTTGAGCTATATTTAACCTGAAGACCACTATACTTCTACTAACATCGATCTCTTGGAGGATTATACAATGCTTTTTAGAGCTGATTAGTACACAGTTTAACAGCACGGTGCTATCTTGTATATATAAATGTATAAATTTTTAAAACATTGATTAGAATGAAAAGCATTTCTGAATTGATTTCAATGCCTCTCATTAAAAATCGATGTATAAATTTGTTGTTGGTTTGCTGGCATAATTCTGGCCCCAACTCTGTTCATGAAGCTCATTTGTATGGAGTTAAAATGTAGGACTTTGTGTAATCTATTTACTTGTATCTGATAGCCATGCAACAAATCCATTTGTAACTCATATCGCTAGGTATATAAATCTTGATCCACGTTCTTGTATGGAGAAACAGTTTAACACATTTTGTTTTATCATTTTCTTGACTGTTTCTTTTCCTTGTTAGTCCCTCAGTAAGTTTTCCACCATTCAAAGCTTTCTCTCTCTTTCTCTCTTTGCTGCTATTTCCATGCTCTTCAGCATATTCAATAACACATAACTTAAAGCCAGTGTCATAACTTGATTTCAAAAACACACCCCTCCCCCCCTTATATTGCTCAGTTTTGTTTCTAGTTTCCCTTTTCTCTCAGGAATACAAGTGAATTTTTTTCATCTTATCTGTCAACAAATCTTTCAGTCTACAGATGAAAAGTCGAGACAAATATCTATATCTATAAAAGGCAGGATGTGTGTGTGTACATACGTGAATGTACTTTATGCATGTCCACAAATTAGCATGCATGTCACTCAAATTTTAGGAGGACATTGGTCACGATCATGGCTGTGCTTTTGTCAACTTATTTTTCCTGAGGCACCCTTTTACCAATTTTCATGTTGGTGAAATTTGTAAGTTTGCTAACACGAGCTAAGTCCCCTGTCTTATAGATTAATTCACCCTACTACAATGCCTGCGAAAAAAATGAGATTTGAACTACCTAAGCAATCTCAGCATAGGAAAAGAGAAGCAGCTGAAGAGACTGACTATCAGCAGACCCATTAGTAAAATATAACTTTTGGGGCCGAAACTTGGCAATAAGAGCTTGCGGATATTCCGCTACAAAACATTCAGTAATATCAAAGCAGTAACTTTCATAAATCAGGGTATAATTTTTGGAGCCTCTTTCTGAACCCAGTCAACGATGGGTATTTCTGCTAGTGAGCAATATAATATGTATCATCACAGATGACTTAGTTTTGTAGCAAAATCAAATTCTCCACAAGCAATGGTGTTTGTTTTTGAGTGTGGCATTATTGTTTGTTGTCTCCAATACCAGTGTTCATGTAGACTGCATACTGACATGATCAACCTGCTCTATAGTACATCATTCCATTTGTGTGTCTAGTAGATAAGGAGTTGAGTATGTGTTTATCTATACTGTGAATTTTAAACCTAGATCAACATTTGCTTGATAAGTTACAGGCAGTTTTTCATACTCTCTTGTTTAAGTGGCCTCCAACCTGCTATATCTATATAAAATTCTTTGTTTCTTTGTCTGTTCCCAATGCATTCTCAAACGGCTCCATCAAATCAAATCAATTCAGCTAGTAAATATATATGGTTTTAGCACTATCATAGAAAATGTAAGATAGTGTAAGATAGTTCATTAGCCTGAACAGTAAGTGTTAATTAACTTCCACTGTACCACATGTGGCCACACTCTTGAAATAGTGGGAAATGTGTATCATTTAGTTTACATGTACAGTGCACATTCCTAATTTAAAAATCTGGGGGAAAATGTATATATTATACATGAATAAATACAATAAATAATGAAGTCTGAGCATAGTGTATTAGAATTATGTTTTGTTTCCATTCAAATTGGTTGATTATACTAATATCAGCTTGGGCATCTTGTTCCTTTGTATCAGATTGGTAGATTCTTATTTTTAAGTAGTAAATAAATGCAGTCACTTAAATAGGCTGGTACGGGTGTGACAGCATAAAGTGGATTGTCGATAACAATCAGAAGTATATGTAGGTGTGCCATATAATGATGCTGAGTCTTACTGTTTGGGTGGGGCTAACATTTTAAATGGCAGTTACTATGATGGAAGGTAACATTCTACAATTACATGATTAATATTAAAAAATATAAAAAAGCTACTTAGATTAAGGTAAATAGATGTATTTCTAGAAGTACCAAAATTATTCTTAAAACTGAAAATCTTTTCAGCAATGTATCTAGGTGCAAGTGTGAATGTGTGGTTAAGAAGTTTACTTCCCAACCACATAGTTTCAGGTTCAGTTCCACTGCATAGCACTTTGGGCAAGTATCTTCTGCTACAACTCGGGGCCAACCTAAGCCTTGTGAGTGAAGATTCAAATGTAAATATCTGATGGCTCTTTTTTACCATCATCAAAGCTTGATCCTTTTGACAAAGTGCATTTATAATACATGCAATTTGCTATATCAGTGAATAATGTGTTGTGAATGCGCATTATCTAAATGGAAAAGGCATTCTTCAATGATCATCAACAGCATCAATCAGATATTCATATTCAAATCTGCTGGAACATATTAAGAATGAATAGATACATTATTATTGGATTCACATTGTTCTCCATGCACCCATGAATAATTTTTTTCTATTTTTTTATCAGTGTAACAAAATTGTTTTTCAGTTTAAAAGTTCACATAAGTTATAAGAATTTGTGGGTTGAAAGTGGTTGGATTATGAATATAAGAACATAAGAACTGATACTTGCCAGTGATAAATTTGTCTGTTGTTGAAATATTTCCTGTGTTAGCATTGCTTTTCATTTCAATAAAGATTTATGCTCTAAAACAAGACTGTCAAACCTTCTGTAAATAAACAATTTTCTTCAATAAAATTCATAGTTTCCTGTTTTGATGTTACTGTAGCTAACAGGACTGACATGAAATTTCTTGCTGTAAACTAAAACTGAACACTTTCTCTTGCTTCCAGAATGTGTTGTTCATTAAATGATGGGAAAAACTTATCTGCTTCAAATATCATTTGTATAACAACTGTTGGCAGACAGGTATTTTTATCACATAAAAATCTTGCATACCAATTATCAGAGCTGAAATAAGTTTACTTTTTCATCTGAATGCCTCCAGTTGATATAGTTAATTATGTGTCTTCTGTTGAGTGACAAGACTATGGAAGTTTATTTATAATAAATAAAGAAATAAAAAAAAAAGTAGATTACAAATTTCCAAAACTCCTTAGAGGTTGGTTGCATTAGTGGTAGTGGTTAGACAGTTGGCTGTGTTTCCTTTACCATACGATACATTATGAAGGAAGACATACAATTTCACTGAATATTTCCAAATGTTTCATTTATTTTTAAGATCTATTATATATATGTGTGTGTGTGTGTGTGTGTAAACGGACATTAAAGGATGATGATATATACACAAATTTTTGTCTGCCCACTCCCAATAGTCTAATTGTGGGTAGGTAATTATTGTTCCTGTATTTTAATTTTGAATCATGTCTGATATTCTGAAGACTTTGTTTTAAGAATGCTTTTGATATGTATATTGTTCTGTAATATTAATTTCTTATGTAACATTTGGGTATTATATAATATATTAATTTGACTCATTATATAAATCCTATTTTACTTAATGAGCTCTTCATTTATGGTAGACTTAACAGGATTTGAAACAGGTGGTGTTAATCAAAAACAATTATTGGGCTACTGGTGTTGGAGTTGATAATGTACCAACTTTAACTATTAAATCATATGATGTTAAAATTTCCAATTTCATAGATACTGATTTAACACCACCACTACCACTGCTTAAAAAAAAAATCAAGACATTTCATGTCTTTACTGAATGAAAATCTTGTACAAACAATTTTTTTTCTAAAAACAAGTTGTTAGTAAATTTGGGATTTGGATTTCTATTTTAACCTCACTACTATAGCTGTGTTTTTATAATAATTTTTTTCTGGAAAAGCTTCCCAGTATTTTACAATATAATTTTTAATTCATTTAATGGACTCTTTCATGTTACATTCACTTAAATTTTATATTCAAACAATGCTTTAAAATTGAAAATAAGATGTTGTGTGTCTAATTGAATGGTCATTTTTTCATTTGTTTTAGGTTTTCAGTCTTTGTTTTAATTTTGATATACTTTGGATTTAGTAAAGAAAGATATTCTTGATTTTCTTTTACAGTATTTTTATTATTTATTTCTTTTATATCCTTTTGATAAAAACAGCCTTTTTTTAAAAAAAAATGTTTAAAGCTTCATTTACTACTTATTCTTTCTTAACTCCTTGAATAACATTAAAAAAATGCAACACAAAATTACCTATGTTGTGTTTTCAATAAATTATTATTCTAATTATAAATAGAGGCAGTACCATAAAATGATGAGCTAGAGTTGAAGTTCTTGGATATTGACGTCAACTGTTCTGGTTAAAAAAAAATGTCACATGGTTAAGAAGCTCACTTAGCAACCACATGGTTCTAGGTTCAGTCCTGTCCCACTGCACAGTAACTTGGGCAAGTGTCATTTACTATAGCTCCAGACCAGACAATGCCTTGTGAGTGAATTTGGTAGACAGAAACTCTGAAAACCCATTGTGTGTGTGTGTGTATGCATGCATGCACATGTGCATGCTTCTTTTGGTTTGCTTTTGTCTCCAACCAGTGCTTGATGGCTGGCCTAGGCTTGTTTTACAACTCAACAAAAGAGACCAATAGAATGAGTACCAAACTTGAATAAATACTAGGGGTGAATTTATTCAACTTTAAGGCAGTGTCCTAGCTTGGTTGCAGTCCAGTGACTGAAACAAGATAAAAGATTCTAAATCTAATAATATAAAACATCTAGTGTACAACTGCCTTGACTTCAATGGCCTAATGATAATAAAATTGATTTCCAATATTAGCTCTTTGGAACTGGTTTGGCTCATGCCGCCTCCATTCAGACATTCCCATCTTACTCATCTCCTCTCCCATCACCCTTGTTTTATTTAACCCCCCATCCTTTCACCAGGTCTCACACTAATCACTAGGTCCAGTCCTTCTCCAGAACATTGGCTACCTGGAATTATCTTGCTTATATGTCTTGTACATGTGTTGACTTTATAAAGGTTCAAGAACATTACTGTCATCGATCTCATTGGTCTTTGAGGGCCTTCAAAGCTAATTAGACTCTGCTCCTTTAAACCTCACAAGTTAAAAAAAAATGCTAAACATTTTGATAGGACTGAAATTAAATGAACTTCAGTACTGATTAATGATTTGTTTACTCTAGAGTGGATAAAGTCAGTGTCAACCATGGTGAGATTTAAACTCAGTCATAGATATTTTGCCATAAGAACATATATTTAAGGACAGTTTGAGAAGACATTGAGATGTGACAATTATACCATAACCTTTTAGTGTTCAGATAATCTCAAATGTATGGCTTATTTGTTCACATTATTTTGAATTATTCAGGTTCAAGAGTATCCACAATATTTGCTTGTAACTTTAACTTTTTACATAGAGATTTGAAATTTTGTCAGTGGGTGTTTATATACCAGTGGTTTATAGTTATGTAATTTTAGCTGATCTTGCTGATTAAATTTGACTTTTATGGGCAGGTAAATTTAATTAACAGGTGTAAAAGCAACAACCTTATGGATAAACATTAAACTGAAATCCTTAATGCTTCTTACCTGTTTAATTTGTTAGTAAAATTATCCCAGATGACAACTGCCAACAATCATGCCACTTTTCAAGATGAGGTACATTAATTTGAATTAAAATTCAGGTATAATCAGTGCAAGATTTTTTTCTTTCTCTATATTTCATTCAAATATTTTCATTGAAAATAAAGGACAAAACTCATTTACTAGTCAATATACCATTGGCTATGTACTCTTATGCAATTTAATGAATACATTTATATCGCACAATGCATCTAATAAAAGCAAAAGCTCATTAACAGGTGGGGTAAAGGTGAATACAATGTGTAACATACTGAAAATTAATATGTATTTCTCACTTTCACATATTATTATGATAGTATTACTGTCAAACAACAAAATATAGTTGTGTGCTATATTTCTATCGTAAAACTATCCAAAGCATCCTTTACACAAGAGCACTTTGCAAAATGAACACATTTATGAGGTCTCAACCTGATATCCTTTTGCAGTTTTTCGTTTTTTGCAGCAAACACAGTCTGCAAACTTTTTCCTTCCATTTATTTTTTCCGCTTTATGGAAGTCAATATTTTCTCTTTTGACATCCACCTCAGTTAATTTTGCCCCCCCCCCCCACTTCTGTGCTTTCTGGAAGAAAAACCCTCATGTTACTGAGTTTCAATGTCAACCCAAAATTTCAAATGGCCGTTGTCCTTTGGTGACAGAGGCACCTTGTGGCTTTTTGCATAAACAATGTATACATTAACTATAGTTAGACATAATACTGGAGATATATAGATCACCATACTTTATATCAGGATTCCAGTAGTTCCACAGTTAAGGAAGCTGCTTAATAACAAACATAATGTTTATAGCAAATGAAGCTCATCAGCTGCCATAGAGGATCGGGTCTTTCACGAATATAAATTATGCATTGAGCATTTGTTTCCTCCACAACAGTTTCAAAAAAACTTTTCACTAAAAATAGATAGTCCAGTGGTTGAGCATCAGGGGATAGACTGTATTGTCAACTAGTCTTTTCTGTGAAATCTGGAATTCTGGTTGATATAGTAATCTTCCACCATGTTGCCATAATTTTTACAATATCATTTTCATCACCTTTATTTTTATCACTTCCGTTATCAAAATCTTCCTCGTCCATCGAAGATTCATAAATGTCAGTATGATTTGTCTGAAGACAAATCACTGTTGTTTTCGTTTATATTTTGTACATCATCAAGAGTAAAACCTTTGTAGTCAGAATTGCTACTTGCTGATGCCATATTGTTAAAAACTAAGATATATACTTCTCTTCAAATATGTTTCAAAAATTTCACCATATTTTTACTTGAATAAAAGCAGGAAAGGCTTTAATCTCATATTATCTCAAAGCTACAAGAATTCAATAATGTGATTTATTTTTTTAGTGATTTCATAGAGAAATTGGATATGGTTGGATTTGGCCAGTTCAAACAAATAAAAGGGAATAATTTTTGGCTGGTTTGGCCAGTCTAAACACTAAAGGATTAAATAAGTTTATTTAGTAATACGAGCAAGAAATAAATAAGCAGCATAATCTTTTTGTATTAACATCTACTTTCCTTATTTATGATAAACAGTGATTTTCAAGTAGAACAAGAATATATATCACTTATCTACATAATATGTTTAAGTTGTTCCTTATCTTTTAAGATATATTGCCATGTTAAATCCAACTAATATTTCGATCTTATTGTAGTGTTCATCTTTGAGATAAATTTACCTGTTCTTTGAAGTAGGTAAACTGAACACCTTACCTGAACCATTGTTGCCTCCTCTGGGTAAAACACTGTTCAGCTTCACTGTTTAGTGTTCAATATTCTTTCAGTCTGTCAATCCATTATAGATAGAAACTTACCAAGCATCAGACATTTGGCTATATCCAATATTTAGGAATACAAAGATTATATGAGCAGCACTAGTAGTCAGTATGCAGATGTATAATGAAATTTATTATTTCAATTAATGGATATTTTATGTACAACAAGTATATAAATGTAGCTGAGATTTTGTCCAGCCTATGTGTAAAAGACCATTAACTGCAATGATATTTTATATTATCTTCTAGTTTAGTACCTGTCAAAAGTGATGGTGTTTATTTGAATATAGAATAGCTTATGAAACATTTTGCATAATGCTTTATGGTGAAATCTACTTGGCTGTCATTAGACTTGATAAAAAGGAAACTTTAACAGTGAATGGCAAAATACAGGGTAAAGGAAGAATGCTTCATCATTATAATACAGTCATGTGGAAGAATGGTTTAAGCTGAGATTGAAAAACAAATCGCTGTCACCCACTTTCATATATATTGTTTTATGACTATGTGGTTATGTTTTGTTTTGTGTGTTCATATATATCATCATTTAATGTCCACTTTTTCATGTTTGCATGAGTCTGACAGAGTTTGTTGAGGCAGATGTCTACAGATGCTTGCCATTCTTGTTGCCAGCCCTCTCCTGTTTCCAAGCAAGGTAGTTTTCCTATAGCCAGACATGTTCTTCACTGAAGACTGAAAATGCACAACCTTGCTTGTATGACAATGATGCTCATTTACAACCAGCATGTGATGTATTGACAAAGGTATACATATACATTCATTCATTCATATATATATATATATATATACATGTCTGTGCATACATGCACAAGTATTCATATATGTGTGTGCACATCCTAACCACTGCCTTTTCTGTATCTTCTCATTTTCTCTACACATTATGCCATGACATAACTATGGGAAATACTTGATTTGTGCATATTGAGCATCTCCCTCCCCTTTGCCTCCATCCCTTATATTCTTCTTCCACACCTTCCTCATGAATAATGATTGAATTGGAAGGAATTGCATGCTGGCGACCTTTACCTACCCTGTATATCATGAAATAGCACCACAACCTCTCCTACTCAACCCTGCCCGCTCTTATCTCTTTCTAACTCTTGCATTAACCTCTTGAGGTTGCTTTTCATTTTTTCTCCTGTCCTCCTTCATAAGTGTCCCTACCCTCCTTCAACAACAAGCCTCTGTAACTCCAATAAAATTGTCATGGATTCTAACAAATCATCCAACCCAAACTGGCCGACCCATCCCATTATGGGGTTTGCCTACTTAACTCTCTCCATTACTAATCCCTATCCATCTCCTTCAGACTAAGCACTGACATTACATTCCCCCTCCCTACTTCCACCCTAACACTGTTGCCTCTGTTATTCTCTCCATTATCATCCTCTCACAATAAATTTTTTCCTTCCATCATGTGGTGCTCTCTTTTGCTTTACAATCTGCAAGGCAACCCCAACAGTGCTGGTGTCATAAAAGAGCACTCTATAGAGTGGGTGGTGTTACGAAGGGCATTCAGCTCTAGAAATCATGCTAAAAATGACACTTTGGAGGAAGACATCCCTCAGTCACTTGCATTTTGTCAAACCCATGTCAGCATAGAATGTTGATATAAAGTAATGAGAATGATTTGTCTGTATTTGTGGTATTTACAGTTGTGTATATATCAGACCTCTTGTGAGCACTAATGATAACATGTTACTCAGTACAAATTGTTGCATGATCAGGTTTGTCAGTGACTAAACAGACAATCCTATCAAGCTTGCTTGGTGAGAGGGTAACTTCGGATACTCTGCTGGATGAAAAATAAGACCTTTCAAAAAGCATTTGAGCTTAGGGAAGTCAGTGACTGTCCTATAATGTGCGTGTGTGTATGTATGTATGTGTGTGTGTGTGTGTGTGTGTGTATGTATATATATATATATATATACTCTTTTACTTGTTTCAGTCATTTGACTGCGGCCATGCTGGAGCACCGCCTTTAATCGAGCAACTCGACCCCGGGACTTATTCTTTGTAAGCCCAGTACTTATTCTACCGGTCTCTTTTGCCGAACCGCTAAGTGACGGGGACGTAAACACACCAGCATCGGTTGTCAAGCAATGCTAGGGGGACAAACACAGACACACAAACACACATATACATATATATACATATATACGACAGGCTTCTTTCAGTTTCCGTCTACCAAATCCACTCACAAGGCATTGGTCGGCCCGGGGCTATAGCAGAAGACACTTGCCCAAGATGCCACGCAGTGGGACTGAACCCGCAACCATGTGGTTGGTTAGCAAGCTACTTACCACACAGCCACTCCATATATATATATATATATATCTTATCATCATCATTGTTTAATGTCCATTTTCCATGCTAGCATGGGTTGGACAGTTTGACTGAGGTCTGGAATGCCAGCAGCTGCAACAGGCCCCAATCTGATCTGGCAATGTTTCTACAGCTGGATGCTCTTCCTAACGCCAACCACTCTGAGAGTGTAGTGGGTGCTTTTTATGTGTCACTGGCACAGGAGCCAATCAGGTGGCTATCACATTTGGATAGTGCTTTTTATGTGTCACTGGTACAGGAGCTAGTTAGGAGGCACTGGCATCAGCCACGTTTGGATGGTGCTTTTTATGTGCCACTTGCATGGGAGTCAATTAGGTGGTCGTGGCATTGACCACATTCAGATGGTGCATTTTACATGCCACCAGCACGGGAGCCAGTCAGCGGGCACTGACCACAGCTATGATTTTGGTTTTACTTGACTCAACAGGTCTTCTCAAGCATATCATATCGCCCAGCGCATCAAGGGTATTTTAAATGGGCTGGACATGCAACACTGGTATCGGCCATGACTGCAGTCTCACTTTAGTTGCCAGGTCTCCTCAATCACAGCAAATCTCCAAAGGTCTTGGTCTCCTGTTGTTGCCTCTGTAAGGCCCAATGTTCGACGGTCATTCTTCACCACCTCATTCCATGTCTTCCTGGGTCTACCTCTTCCACAGGTTCCTTCCACAGTTAGGGTGTGGCACTTCCTCACACAGCTGTCCTCATCCATACGTAACACATGATCCTACCAGCACAGTCGTCCCTCTTGCACACTACATTTGACGATGCTTCTTATGTCCAACTTTTCTCTCAGGGCACTCACACTCTGTTGTGTATGCACACTGACATTACACATCCAGCAGATCATACTAGCTTCATTTCTTTCAAGCCTATGCATGTCCTCAGCAGTCATGACCCATATTGTTAGTGGCATGTCTGTATTTCATTCAAATTAGGTCCCAAAGAAATAAGTAACTTGCATCTTCACAGTTTTGAAAATGACACAGTATACCAATGGGGGAAACTGGTGCAGGCAGCAATATACTGTCATACTTACAAGCCGTGATGTTGGGCAAACATCTGGAATGATGTTTTATAGCCTTGATACAAACCAATGTAGATGATGTTGCAATGTCTAAATATTATTTAAGTAATTTTGACAATCCCCTGCATTTTCATACAAGCTTAGTTGTCTTGACTTCATCTTGCCACTGGACAAATTGTGAGCAAGTGAGACTGTCTGATGTGCACACGGTGCTTTCTCACTTTAAAAATATAATCCTATACTAGTTTGGTATCTGCCTATGCCAGTAGTTCCCAAACTTTTACTCATGGCACACCTTACAAGAAATATGTATTTTGGTGCACTTTGTACATAAATTCTTAAATTTATTCAAAAGGGGTTTTATACATATTAGCATAAACTATAAAGTAATATATAATTAAAAATATAGAAAAACTGCATGTACTTACTCTTCATTCTATATATGAAGCAATGTTATCAAGGAGAAACATGTGCTTAATGTTTTTTGGAAACACTTTCAATATTGGGACATATTTGAGAAAGATAAACCTTCATTTCTTCTTCAATGCAACAGAGCCTCACTTTTTTTGGGAATTTGATGTTATTGAGGGTTGAAAATCCCAACTCACATAAATATGATGTGAAAAATTGTATTGAAATGGATAAGGCTTTTTTTGCTACTGACAGATATCTCCTATAGTAGCAATCCAAAATATATCAATCATACTTGATTTTTAAGTCTGTGATCACTGGATATAGATGCCAATTCCTCTTCTTCACATATTTTCTGACCATTATTAGATGGAATTTTTATGAAAGGATTCTGAACCCCTTCATACACTTCTGTGTTCAATGACAGAAAATAAAATTTTATTTTTTCTTCCAGATTTGTCAAATGTTAAGATACAATAGGAATTGTTTCCTTTATAAAGCTTTTACATATTAAGGGAAACATTTTGAAATTACCACCTTCAGCTCTATTTCTCTAAATTACAACTTTCTTTTTAATGAAACCAACTTATGCCGAAGTGAGAATGTTTTCATCTCTACCTTGCATACTTGTGTTGACGCTACTAAGTTGTGCAAATATCTCTGTTAAATATTCCAGCTTGGAAACCCAAAATTCACATTGTAGATATTCCAAGAAGCATTCTTGTTTTTGTATACTGTCAGCTTAATGTGACAGCCCCATGAAGGGAATCATACTATTGCTATTTAGCCCTAGGAAGCAGCAACGCTTCCTGTCAGCCTTGACACATTTCTTGTGTCCTTATGTTTTCAATGGGGAGATAAGCACCTCCACCCAGCTAAGCCTGCATTCAGAGACTAGTTTCTGAGTCTTTGCTCATCATCAGTCTGGAGTAGCATGGCCGACTGGAAGCGTTGCTGCTTCCTAGGGCTAAATAGCAGTAGTATGATTCCCTTCATGGGACTGTCACATTAAGTTGACAGTATACAACTACTTTATTGTACCACTACTGCATAAATCTCTCTGAGATATTTAGAAATGTATTATTTCTATTCTTATTTTTCTTCTTTAAAAAATGCATGCAATTCTTCCTGGAGTTCAAGTATGCAACATAGCATCTTACCTTTTGAGAGCCATCTAACTTTTGTGTGTAAAAGTAAGCGTTCGTGTTGGGAAACCATATCAATACAAATTTGTTCAGATAAGCAACACTTCAATGGCCTACATTGTCATTCTCAGTACCAAATACAATGAATCAGAGATTTGCAGTCCACTTTCAATATAAAAGACAATAAGATCAGATATGTTGCAGAATATTTGAGGCTAAGTGTGGTTCAACATAACCTGAAGAACTAAGGCTCTGTAGGAATCTTAATAAAGGTTTCAAATTTTGGTACAAGGCCAGAGATTTTCAAGGGAGGGGCTAGTTGATTACATTTATCCCAGTGCTTGATTGGTACTTATTTTATGGACTTCAAAAAGATGAAAGGCAAAGTTGACCTTAGTAGAATTTGAACTCAGAATGTAAAGCTGGATGGAATGCCACTAAGCATTTTGCCTGACATGCTAACAATTCTGCCAGTTCACCATCTTGTAGGAATTTTAATATAGAAAAAGAAAACAGTTTGATCTATGTGATAGCATGATCTTGTTCAGATCATAGCAATCTGGAAAAAAGCATTATATATCCTTTATCATTTACTTCTTCCAGTCATTGGACTACAGCCATGCTGATGCACTGTCTTGAAAGGTTTGGTTGAACAAATCACCCCAGTACTTAATAAATAAGTCTGGTACTTATTCTACTGGTCTCATTTGCTGACCCACTAAGTTACAGGGATGTGAATAAACCAACTAAGGGGGAACACACTCAAGGCTTCTACACAGTTTCCATATACCAAATTCACTCACAAGGCCCAGGTCTAAAGTAAAGGATACTTTCCCAAGGTGCCATGTGGATGCAAATTGAGCTTCTTGACCTCAGTCATACCTGCACCTACACACACACACACACACACACACACATGGGAATCTCTTGCTTTACAGAAGTAATGTATTCCTGAAAATTTGGCTGTAACATGAAATTGTGTAATGCAAAATTAATTTTCCTATTGGTTTTCAATATTATCAAGTGAGAATGCATTCCTATAGACATTTTTTGATTGGGTGGGGAACCCACAAGAAAACAACAGAGAACAAGCAACACAATCACTTTTGTACATGAAAATAACTATTTCTAAACA
Source organism: Octopus sinensis (assembly GCF_006345805.1). NCBI lineage: Eukaryota > Metazoa > Mollusca > Cephalopoda > Octopoda > Octopodidae > Octopus > Octopus sinensis. The sequence goes on along the minus strand of NC_042998.1, from coordinate 144,917,149 downwards.
TACACAGTACAATATAGATAAAAATAAAACTATTTTACAAGGAATACGTTAGGGAATTATTAAAAATTATCTTGTAAGAGTACATTCCTAATACAAAAGATGTTGACTATTGTGTGAGGAGTGGTGGTGGAATGAGCATTAGCAGGAGGATGAGACAATATTTACTATTGTACAATATTTATTGTCTTATAATTCATTATCCTGAACATCAACTTGAGGGGTGAAGATCAAGATCTTATCCAAAGTCGTTTATGACACATCTCTTTGTACAGCTCAGTATAGGAACTGAGCTCATTGTAAACTCCTCTTGTAATTTTTATATTACATTCACAATTAGGATCATTATCAGCAAAAACCTGCAGATCTTCCTCTATAAGTGCCAATCCTTTAGCAATAATTTTTGTAGTCAATTTAAGTGGTGTAGATGGAACTTCCATTGTCTCATCTATATTCTCAACTTGTTCTTTTTCTAACAGCATCAGCTCCTCATTAGACAAACTTTCTCTCTAGGGTAGTATCAACTCAGACATATCATCCTCTATGACATCTTCAAATCCAACATCATTTGCAAGTGTCTCTATATCTTTCTGAATTTGATGTAGACTTTCTGCTTGAGGAAAACTCGTAATGTTACTGATACAGTCTGGCCATATATTTTTCCAAGCACTATTCAGAATTAAGGTTTTGCTTTATCCCATGACTTGGCTATATTATCCACAGCATCTATTATGTTGAATTTCTTCCAGAAATCTCCAATTGTAGGCTCATCTTCCCTGTCAGTTGCTTTCATAAGTTATTTAAAAGTTCTCATATGATATGCCTTTGTCAGACTTTCATCCATTGAAAATGAAGTTGTATTCTTGGGTATATGTTCTACTCTTGCATTATCAGAAACGTCATCTCAGTTTGCTGTGTGGTTTAGTGCATTGTCTAAAAGAAGCAATGTTTTGTTGGAAGTATTGCCTGGCACTGTAACTTTTTATGGCAGGACAAACCACTCTTTGAAAAGGTTCTTAGTTATCCATTCCTTCTTATTTTAAAGGTAGATTAATCTTTGTGTAACCTGTAAATGTCCTTTTCAGAGTGAGACATGGGTAGGTGTTTTCATTTCATTTCACTACTGGCATTTCCTCACGAAGGAAGCTTTAAATCTTGATGTTGATTTTTATTTTCTTCTTGAGAAATAAGAGTTCTAGCAGGTATGCATTTTCAGAAAAGTTGTATACTTGCCCTGGTGTTTAACTGCATTCAGCACTCATTTCCTTCAACTGCTCAAGATAATTTGTAGCAGCCTCTGTCATAGCTTGCAGTTTCACTAATCATTTTTATGTTGTACAATTTCACATTCTTCTTAAGCCTTTCAAATCAGCCTTTATAAGCCAAAAAGGGTTTTTCATTAGAAGTTTCACCTTTTTCTGCAAATTGTCATATAAACTTTAGGCTCTTTTTTTTTAATTACCACCATGTTTATCAGATCATTACACTGACTTTGATCAATGATCCATACAATCAAGTCATTCCATTTTAAGCATTATATTAGATCTATGGAAAAATAAGGTCCAGACAGTTAACAGAGTAGCTTCTTGAGCAATTGATATAATTTCCTGTCTGTTATCATGTATTGTTCCCACTGTAGATGTTACAAGATTTAATGTTTTGGCAGTATAACTTAGTTTTACTTTTGCATCAAGTCTTTTTAAACATCAAGTTTAATATCCAGTGTAAGCCCTTTACAGTTGCTTTTGCACTACCACCTTTACATCAACTTGATAGCTTCTTTCCAGACATCTTAAATGAAGGCAAATCCAACAGTAGTGGCAATAAATTATCTACAACAAATATGTAGTAAAAGGAATTGGCCCAGCAAAGATCTGATTTGTGAGAGTAGAAAATTGCCTTATTCCTATTGATGCAACGATGAAAATGAGATGAAACGGTGAAGGAGTGAGGAAGAGAAAACACTATGATTACAGTTAGCTGAAGGATTACCAGATTTTATTGTCAATTCATCCCTTATCCCTTGCATGTCTGACCTAAGACATAAACATATATCACTACCACCACCCCCACACACACACATACACACTTATGCACATGTGTTGGTGCACATGCTGATATCTTTTATAGCCAGTTGGATTCAAAAGGTGTGTTGGTAATGGGGGTGATATGGATTGCATTGCTATAGTTGTGACAATGGGCTGGTATTGTTGGTGGTGTGGTGGTCATATTGTTCTTGCTAACTGCATTGCTGTGGCTGTTTAGTCTTAAGTCAATCCTTATAGACCTAAGATCAAGGACATTTTATTCCACATTTAAAATACACTAGGATACCACATTATTTTTATTTGAAATAGATTTGCTTATCTACTTCATACAATATATTACTGTTGCTATTGATGGTTGTGCTCATGGTAATGATAGAAATGCACAGTACTTACAGACATATTCATATAAGTGTTTGTATATGTACCCACATTATGTACATTATTTATAAATGATTTAAGAAGAAAACTGGGTTTAAGAGGCATCAGATGTTGTGTGCAAGAGATAATTGCACTGATTTAAGTCATGTGATGCATATGGATGAGGATAGCTACATAAAGTGCCAAGCTCTAATTGTGGAGAAAACCTGTGGAAGGGTTAGACCCAAGAAGGTGTGGGACAAAGTGATGAGAAGGAATCTTCAGATGCTGGGAAATGACAAGGGATCAGGAGTTGTGGCAATTTGCTGTACTTGAGAAGATGCGTCAAACTAAGTAAAATCTCTGTCATCCATATATAAAGGCTTGTCCTTTACAGGTGGCAGTGCTGTGTAAACGCACCTGTGCCAGTGGCACGTAAAAAGCACACAACACACTCTGTAAAGGGATTGGTGTTAGGAAAGGCATCCAGCTGTAGAAACTATGCCACAACAAACAATTGGAGTCGGGACAGCTCCTTGGCTGGCCAACTCCTATCAGATCATCTAACCCATGCCACTATGGAAAACGGATGTTAAGCAATGATGGTGTGTGTGTGTGCATGCATGTGTATAACCTGATGATAGTTTTTCAAATCAAGAACTATATTTAACTAAAATGCAAGTGACCATTGAGCTAAGAAGGAAGTATAGTTTTAGATCATTAACAATTTAAAATTATGCAATATGAGTTTCTGTAGGAGCAAAATTACAGACCATATCCCGAAAGTAATGGTTCTACTTCGCAATTTCTGTAAGGTCAAATTCCTGTAACATGAGGTATGCCTGTACATATCGTGCTGAGTTTTTTTTCCTCTGATATTGGACTATCAAAGTTGTTGTAAGGTTTAACCCTTTAGCATTCACATTATTTTGTCAGAAGTAATGCTTATTTATTCACATTGTTTTGAATTAATCAATGCAGTTTCATGTAGCTTTGAGATTTTGATGAGGAAACTGTTACGTTTTAGAATGATATTGTAATGATATTAAATTTAGAATGATATTAAATGGTAAAGGGTTAATTTATTGGGCTACTGACCTCAATCACAATCTAACCTTGTTGCATTGCTCTACTTACTCCAGTGTACTTGGCTGAGAACAGGTGCCGTTTCCCTTTATGGATTGTTGGTTGGTTAGTGGGTGTTTGAAAATTATCTAATAAATATAAATTTCAAATTTGCAAAATTTATTCTTCTGATGTTTTTAGGAAATCTTTGGAAAGTGGCCAAAAAATCAAGTTTAAAAATACATAATTTTTGTTAACTTTATCCTTATTACCAAGGAATTTTACTGCATCCCTTTACCTTTCACTATAACACATACCAAAGAAGCAAGGAATAAAAAAAAAAAACAAATTCAAATATAATTTTGCTAGTCTTACAGCTAATTTCCTTTTTCTGTTAATCTAAGTTGAATCATCACTAGTGTTGTTGTTTTCATACCCACCACCACCACCACATTTATTATTAGTATTTTTATTTTTATCAATGAAGAAAGGTGTCTCTTGACACTGTATGTGTTAAGGAGAGAAAGTGGGAGGAGATGGTAGAAAACCAAAATATCAGCAGTTATGAAGGTCTGGAGGTCCTATATACACTGACTGCAGTGGAGGTGTAGCTGAAAAAAAAGTAATTTCTTGTATCTCATCGCTAAAAACATTAGGAATAGATTATAATGTTGCCCTGCCTGTATGTAGATCTAGGCATGCTTCTATAAAAAGAATAAAGGGTAGGAAAGAAAGAAGGAAGGAGAAAAGAGAGAGATTGGGGAAGAAGGCAAGGTGTGTTTGTGTGTGGATTACCTTTCTACACCTTTCTCTTGTTAAACATTATTAATATAACAACATAATATAATCCAGTTAGGCTTTCATTTTTGCATGTAAAGGTAAATCAAAGAATACCTTGAAAACTTTCAGAACTGCAAAAGTATTTAGAATGGTGTGTTTGTCAAATTGCTGTGCTACCAGCACTCTTGCACAGAAAGGTTCCACCAGCATTTATGCTGCTGCTGCATCTCATATAGCCTAACTTTTACTTTTCCCTACTAAAATCACGTTCCTACTCTTTTTTTCTCTCTCTCTCTCTCTTTTTTTTTTGAGTGTTGCATACCTGAGCATCATTTTATTTATTTGTTGTTAAAGAAATTTACATAACAGACCACTTTGTGTGAGTGTATGTGTGAGTGTATGTTGACGGATGTCTCAGTTATTTTTACTGAGGGTTCTGAAATCAGCTTTGAGAGAGAGAGGGAGAGAGAGAGAGATATGTATATGTGTTGGGGTGAGGGAGGTGTGTTTGCGTGGAGGCGGAGGGGGATGAGATGGGTGGGGGTGCCATATGTACCATAGTATATTACTTATCTTCACTGTCCTTTTGTAATAGGATACCTTTTTAAGTGCAAATCAACAAGCAGCTTTATAACAGGGGGAAAAACAGTCTGACTATAAACCGCATTCTGTAACATCTCTTGTCAGATGGGCCTCCAGCACAAATGCTTCAAAATGACTTGCTAGCAGTTAGGATTTTACACACAGATTTCATTAATTTTAATAGTAAGTTATTGAAAAAATGCTTTCACTTTTCCAATTACCTTCTATGTTTATTTAGGCCTTTATGTTTCAAAATAGAATTTCTTTTGGTTGTTATTAAATTACTGTTTAACGTTCTTAAGAAAGGTGTCACTGTTTGTCCTTAGTTTTTATATTTTATTTTATATATACTTAATGCATATGCATACACATACCTTGTTTCACTTACACACTTGCAAACTTTTTTTTTATTGTAAATATGTACATGCACAATCACATAGGTATGTGGGTGTCTCTCTATGTATGTATACACACACATGCAAAGTCACATAGGATGTGTATACATACATACATACAGATTTGCATGGTATATACTGTTTGATAATGTATACACTTTGTGTATGTATATATGCACATAAAAATTTGTATGGTATATACTGTTTGACAATGTGTACACTTTATGTATGTATATACAGTTGTATGTGCATATTTATATATGCATACATACTCACATTGGCCTGTTTTGTTTTGAAAATTTTAGTTTTAATTATTGTTGAACTTTTAGTTACTATTATTGATGGAAGGCAAATTGAATAGAAATCTATTGATCCAATGTGGGTTTTTTATTTTTATTTATTTATTTTTTCCTACTATTTTTCTAATCAATTTATTATTTCATCTGTTGTTGCAGACATGATGTTATCTTAATTAAGTACTTAACTGTAATCATTTTCTTTTTGAATTTAATCTTATATAGTTTTTTTTTTCATTGTCTTCAGGATCTTTGTCATCCAAGGCAATTCAATATTCGGTTAGAATAGTTTCAGTTTCATTTTCAAATTGAACTTTCATTACTTTTATTTTCTGCTTTCTTTGTGTGATTTATTATTATTAATATTATTATTATTATTATTATTATTATTGGCTGGTAGAATCACTAACATGTCAGATAAAATGCTTGTGGCATTTCTTCCATTTCTTTATGTTCTGAGTTCAAATTCCATGAAGGTCGACTTTGCATTTTCATCCTTCCAGGGTCGATAAAATAAAGTACCAGCCTAGTACTGGGAACTAATGTAACTGTCTTACCCCTTCCCTCAAAATTCCTGGCCTTGTACCTATATTAGAAATGATTATCATTATTAAAGTAGCAGCTGGCAGAATCATTAGTATGTCAGACAGAATGCTTAGTGACATTTCATCCATCTTTACTCTCTAAATTCAAATTTGGCTTTTGCCTTTCATTCTTTCATGGTCGATAAATTAAGTACCAGTTAAGCACTAGGGTCAAATTAATCAACTAGCCCCTTCTGCCAAAATTTCAAGCCTTGTGCCTATACTATAAAGTATTAAGCTGACAGAATCATTGGAGCATTGGAAAAATTACTTTGTAGTATTTGTCCCAGCATTTTACATTTTGAGGTCAATTTTGCCTTTCATCCTATTGTATGTGCTGGGGTTAATGGTATCAACTAATCCCTTCCCTTCAAATTGTTGGCCATGTACAAGAGTGGTTAATAAAGAAATCATTATTATTATTATTATAAGAAATTTTTTCTCTCCCCTCCCTCCATACTGTATTGGATTTTTATTGACTATTTAAACTTGAATTTTTGATTTCAGGAAAACTGGAAATCTAAATATTGAAGATTGAACTCATTGATTGATTATATTGATTGCATTGTCAAACATGAATGCACTGCAGTTAGTATATGCATGTATTCATTGACTGTGTATTTAGATACACAGAAGAGCTTTGAAATTGTCTATACATTGTGAATTTTCTTATTCCAATGGGAAAAATCTTTCAAAAATAAAACTTTACCATCAACCGATTGTAAAATAACCTTTAATGTTTACTTTGAACTGACATAAAATTTAGATAACAATAAAAGTATAAAAGTATTTTTTTTTTTTTAGTTCCTATGGGCTTTTAAAATATTATTCAATGTCATTCTCTAATTTTGTTCAACCTCTATTTCCTCTATAACACTTAAATCACTTATCTTTCTGTTGCTATAGTTGTCTAAGTCTTTGAGAGCTTGTTGTTGCTAATCCTTATATCTTGACTCAGATTTTCTTCATGTTCTATATTTACTTTTACTCCTTCAACACCTTAGCTGGTTAATTATGTATCTAATTATTTATTATTTGTTTGTGCATTTTTTTCGTTTGCTATACTTCAAAAAAAAAAAAAAGAAGGAAAAGGAAAAAATTCAAAATTGTTTTGGTATTTTTTTTTAACTCTTTCCTTTTTATCCTTGATTATATTTCTTATCATTCTCTTGCTTTCCCCATTCTCCATTTATTTTATTTTTAGGTGCATTCTTGGGTAACAATTTCTATTTTCGAGGTGGCTTGTAAAAGTGAGAGAGAGGGAGAAGGGAAGAAGAGAGGGTCAAAACTCACTCAGTCTTTCATGAGAATGCATTGTTTACCTTTCTTTTTTCATCTTCTTTGCTGGTGTCAAGTTTACATAGGATTCTTTTGTTCTTTCATTATTTCTGTTATTTTTAATCACTAATTATGTTTAATATTTAAACTCTCACAAACGTGTCATCTCAGGATGGAAAAGTTTTAAAGAATTCAGAATCATAATTTGCACTGAAGACAAATGTTATGGAAGATCTCTTTTAGGTTTACTTATTATGGGATGAACACAGGTAAAAATAATAAAAAAAAAAAAAATGTAAGATAGCAGTTGTCTTAATAATGCAGAAGGTTTTATGAGGAGGTAGCTGCAAGCAGTGCCACATACATCTAAGAAAAGCTTTAGGTTAACATGCTTGTAAAGACAAATGCTTTCTAGTAGTTGTATAATGTTTAGTCTGTAAGCAAATGCAGGAGAGGAGGGCAAGAAATGAAAGATTCTTAATTTTTTTGTGTTATTTTCATAATTTTTTAATTAATTTTGTTTTCAAAAAATTACATCAAATGTCTGATTACTTTTGGTCTTTTTAAGTAAGAAATCTAGAGAAGACTATCCATTTTTAATATGTGAGTCATGCAAGCTCATTGTATGTGTGTGAACTTTTTAAACACATTATGGCTGTGTGGTTAACAAATTTGCTTCTCAACCACATGTTTTTTTTTTTTTTTAGTTAAGTTCCAGTGTATGGGACATTTGGCAAGTGTCTTTCACTATAATCCCTGGCTGAGTAAGCCTCATGAATAGATTTGGTTGATGGAAATTGAAAGAAACGTGTGTGTGTGCTGACATCACATGATAGTTATGAGTGTCACTGTCATACAGTATTATTCATTTCCAATATTCTACAAAAATGTCTGGCCAAAGGGGGAAATATTATCTTGCTGAGAAACTGGTGAGAGTTGGTGACAAGAAGGGTATCTGGCAGTAGAAAAACTGCCTTAATTCTGACTCATGCAAGTATGGAAAAGCAAATGTTAACTTGATGATGATGAGTGTATTTTCTATATGACATGGATTGGTTGAATGAATTTCCCTGTCCTTTTTCTGTTCTTTCATTAAATCCAGCTCTGTTGTCAACACTACTACAATTCAAACAACTATTTTTATTATTAACTTGTCAAGAAACTAATTTCATGATAAATATTAAACATTAATTTCAAAATTACATAATTTTCTGTAGTTTTAGTTTTGTGTATGGTTTGTTTCATACCACTGATGTGTTAATTTAATTGCAGTTGTGCTGTTAGAATATTTAGTTTGTATTTTTTCTCACACTTGTATTGATGTTTTTCCTTAAGCAACTAATAAATATTTCAGCTGATGAGATTTATCATCCTGAGTTGTATGAATATGAAGTCAAGCTTGTATGTAAATGTTGATTTTTAAACACATCAGAGCTTACCTATAAAAGATGGTCATTGTCATCATCACTGTCTTTTAATGTCTATGTTTCATTGGTTGGACAGTTAGACGGTATCCAACTAGTTTGAGGACTACATCATGATTCAATGTCTGCTTCAGTGTGGTTTCAACAGTTAGATAGCCATCCTAGTGCCAACCTGTTTACAGAATGTACATGGTGCTTTTTTTTTTCATGGTACTAGCACAAGTGAGGTTGTCATACACTTGCAAAACTTAAATCTTCAACTGAGTGAAGCTACAGTTGAGAGGCAGGAGGCTTTATGCTAGACCTGGATGTTAAAGTATGAGAGCAGGAGCCAGAATAATGAGGTGTGAACATGGAACGCGAAGGTATAAATTGTAGAAGTGAGTGAGGATAGAACAAGTGGTGTGGGTTATATACAAACTGAAAATATTAGCTTAGCTCCACATGCATAAATCAAGTTCTGTAGAGTATGTTTTTTTTTGGGGGGGGGGGGGTTTATAACCAAATATACTTGTCTTTTGATACAAGTGTTTTTAAGAATACAGTGAGTTATCCAATATCATTTCCATTGATGGAAACATTCCTGGAGCTCTTTTTGGGGGGATAGCTAGCAGCTGCCTCATTGCATTATCTTGGATTTCCTCAATGTCTAGAAATCTTGTTCCGTTCAAGCGTTGGTTTTGGGATCATAGCCATAGACATACAATTCACCACCTGTTTTTGTCTTTGACACATTGAAGATGATCCTGCGCAGCTGAAACCTGACCTTCAATTTTGAGACAACTACACTCTACACACTTTACTTCCAAGCACTGCTATAAACAATGGAAGTGAGCAAGAACATTATAACTTAATGTGCATGTGTTACAGAGTTCAAAGTCAATGTGCCAAGGGGTTTCACTCTGCATACTTTAGCTCTGTTGCTATAGCAACAGTCCTGATACTTTTTGATCAGGCTTCATATATATGTTTTAGTTTAATTGTATTTTTAAGTCATTAGTATAATTTTAATGGAGTGGTTGTTTTAGAATTGTGTCAACATTGATGTATTTTGTTGAGTAAAGCTGACTTGTAGTACCAACCTTTAATTTTAGTTCATATTCTATTATCTGTGAATAAGTTGTATATAAATTAGTTACATAAAAGAACAAGCATGTCAATGAAAATTGTTGCAAACCTGACTTGAAATTGATAAATTAGGGAGTTTTCAAAACTGAAGCATGTGTGGGCTGTCAGCATTTAATTGGGTTGGAGAGAAGACAGTTGACAGGTTGTGAAATCTGAAAGAAGCAGCTCATTAGAGATACCCTAATGATTGGAAAATAGGTTATGAAATAGGACAAGAAGTGGCTACTACTGGCAGCTCATATATATATATAGCTTTACATTTTAAGTCTCACAACTCTTGGTAGTAACTGAAAGAAATCTTCCATAAAGTGATTTGAAAATATGCAGTTGCTAACAAGAACTATCGTTAAGAATTATTGATCATTTCCTGAAAATAAATACTCAAAAATCAAAAATGAAGTATTTCTTGTATTTTACTAAAAGAAAAAAATATTTTTTAAAGACTGTAATTGAAATAATTTTGTGGCTTTCAATTTTAGGTTATATATCCAAAATTTGTTTAATGATTTAGAATATTTTTCTACTATTTCAACTATCCTTTAAAAACAAGACCTGAAAAAAAAAAAAAAAAGGTTGTGGGGGAGTGCCTGACTTGTTTTCAACTTTGTTAATAGCTAATGAAGTAGCTTCGTTATTTCACGTTATTAAAAAGTAAATAATAGAAATATTAAAATTACTAAGTCTCTCTAAAAGAGAACAACGGCAGCGTTCCCGGAAAATATTAGTTATCGCCATACTAATATGGCATTCTTATAAAAATAAGAATAAAGCTGACCGCTTATTAGCTCCATGAGGCCATCGCCTTAAGTTAGCTATTTGATACACAAACTGTATCCATATAACCTTTGAACAAGGGAGGTCAGTCGCTCCACACTACTTGGCCGGCAGCTACAGACGCGTTTCGGGGTATTGCCCCTTTTCAATGCAGCGTAGCCAAACCAGTAGGTGTCACTTCTGACAATCTCTGTTCAAAGGTTTTATTTACCTAGCTTCGGTGGAATACATCCACTTGTTTTCAATAATAGAAATATTAAAATTACTAAGTCTCTCTAAAAGAGAACAACGGCAGCGTTCCTGGAAAATATTAGTTATCGCCATACTAATATGGCATTCTTATAAAAATAACAATAAAGCTGACCGCTTATTAGCTCCATGAGGCCATCGCCTTAAGTTAGCTATTTGATACACAAACTGTATCCATATAACCTTTGAACAAGGGAGGTCAGTCGCTCCACACTACTTGGCCGGCAGCTACAGACGCGTTTCGGGGTATTGCCCCTTTTCAATGCAGCGTAGCCAAACCAGTAGGTGTCACTTCTGACAATCTCTGTTCAAAGGTTTTATTTACCTAGCTTCGGTGGAATACATCCACTTGTTTTCAATAATAAAAATATTAAAATTACTAAGTCTCTCTAAAAGAGAACAACGGCAGCGTTCCCGGAAAATATTAGTTATCGCCATACTAATATGGCATTCTTATAAAAATAAGAATAAAGCTGACCGCTTATTAGCTCCATGAGGCCATCGCCTTAAGTTAGCTATTTGATACACAAACTGTATCCATATAACCTTTGAACAAGGGAGGTCAGTCGCTCCACACTACTTGGCCGGCAGCTACAGACGCGTTTCGGGGTATTGCCCCTTTTCAATGCAGCGTAGCCAAACCAGTAGGTGTCACTTCTGACAATCTCTGTTCAAAGGTTTTATTTACCTAGCTTCGGTGGAATACATCCACTTGTTTTCAATAATAGAAATATTAAAATTACTAAGTCTCTCTAAAAGAGAACAACGGCAGCGTTCCCGGAAAATATTAGTTATCGCCATACTAATATGGCATTCTTATAAAAATAAGAATAAAGCTGACCGCTTATTAGCTCCATGAGGCCATCGCCTTAAGTTAGCTATTTGATACACAAACTGTATCCATATAACCTTTGAAGCTAGGTAAATAAAGCCTTTGAACAGAGATTGTCAGAAGTGACACCTACTGGTTTGGCTACGCTGCATTGAAAAGGGGCAATACCCCGAAACGCGTCTGTAGCTGCTGGCCAAGTAGTGTGGAGCGACTGAAATCCCTTGTTCAAAGGTTATATGGATACAGTTTGTGTATCAAATAGCTAACTTAAGGCGATGGCATCATGGAGCTAATAAGCGGTCAGCTTTATTGTTATTTTTATAAGAATGCCATATTAGTATGGCGATAACTAAAAAAGTAAATAAATAAATAAAAATACCAACAGCAGCATTCACAACTTTTTAAAATTACTACCAGTTGAAAGTCAATGAAGGGACTATATGCTCCCTACCCAACCAATCATCCCCCACCCCTGTCCATTGTATCATTGTTATATTCTGCTGTTCTTCATCCCCATGCATCATTGAATACCTACTCTTTATTCACCATTAGATAATACATCCTTCAACACTTGTCCTTTATTGTATTCACACATACCTCACCCAGTCCCCATCTCTCACTATCCCATACACTCTTTCAATCTCTACCTCCCCACACTTCTAGTTCTTCTGTTCCAACTCACAGCTACTCACCACATACCTTGAGGGTCCATACAGACACCTCATTGCTACTATTAACTCTTCCCCACTCCACTCATTCCCATCCTCTCTTCTAAAATGTGAGTGGTCACATAATTTACTTCTCCACAGCAAGGAACCTGTTCCGTTCCGTTCTGTCCCCATCCCGCAACCATTCATCTACTAGCATAAAGCCACCTCTCCCAGGGCTTGTAGTTTTGCAATATAGATAGTGATCTCACTAGTGCTGGTGGTGTGAAAAAATGCACCCAGCACTCACTGTAAAGTGGTTGGCATCAGGAAGGGCATTCAACTAGAGAAACCATGCCAAAATTGGCAGTTGAGGACAATGTAGCCCTTTGACCCATTTGATTCTGTCAAACCTACCTGTTGCCAGCATGGAACATGGATGTTAAATGATTAAATGATGATGATTTCTCATACCTACCCACATGCCCAGCTTTTACTTTCATTTGCCAATATTTTCCTCAGATGTTCAATGATTTTTCACTTGTAGCTGCAAATGTTTGCACTATTCCTTCACTGAAATAATTTCTAAATAACATTCATTTACAACAAATTAACATCCCAATACTTCAGGGGCAAATTTGATCTTGAGATAAATGGATAAGCTTTCAATACAATGCAAACTCAACTAAAAGCATTTGCTGTTCAATTATATGCCTTTGTATAATAACTTCTGTTTACTCATCTGAAGAAGGGGGAAAAAAATCTGTTCATCAATTAGGAAATTTTTTTTATATATTAAAGTCATCTTATAAAGACTTTGCATTACTTTTCTTTATATATTTTATTATTGTTATTCATTTGTTATTACTATTATTTTTTTTCTTTTAGCGAAATCAAAATGGATAATGAAAGTATGGATTCGATTACGAGTCGAATCCAAAAACTGGAGAAGCTGATGCAAGGAGAAATCCAAGAGGCTGGCATATTGGATACATTAGTGAACCATCAGGGACTCTTGGATTGTTTATATGTTTTATTTAATGAATGCCAGACACAAAACTTATTGAAAAACAAATATGTTTATGAGTTTGTGAAGAAATGTAAGTATTGTTCAATCTTTGTTCATGTTTATTCAATTCTGTTTGATAGAAAATACACTGAGATTTAATATGATCAACTGGATGTGTGTGTATGTGTATATATATATATATATATATATATATATAATCAATAAAGGGGAGGAAATGGTTTACTTTTGGTGAAACACTAAATAGTTATCCTTCCTTTCCCCCCTCCCCAATCAAAAGTTTTTCAATTTACTAGCTGTTTGCATTCTTTCAATTCTCATTCTTCCTACTGAATTAATCATTTGGTTTAGAATAACATCTCTTAGCTTTTCCATTCTAGCATGTTAGGACAGTAAATATTTCAACTCTAAAATTAAGCTGAATTAACATGATTCACAAACTGTTTTGGTTACTTTGCTAAAGGAAAGGTAAATTCCTAATCGTCTTTTATTACCCAATTGTATTAGACCAACATGAGTTGGTCTGTTGTTGTGGAACAGTTTGTTTGCATTATCATTATTGTCATTGTTTTAACATCTACTTTTCCATGCTCACATGGCTCAGACAGAATTTGTTGAGACAGATTTTCTGTAGCCTGATGCCTTTCTTGTCACCAGCCTGTGAATATTGTCACCAACATGTTAATATTCACCAACCCTGACCTGTTAATATTCTCTCATGGCATTCATGCAAGGTAGGAAACAAAAGGACACTACTTGTATGATGGTGACACTCGCCTACAACTATCATGCAATGTCAAGGCAAGTAGACAATGATACGCATGTGGCTGGGGATTTCAATGGGCATGTTGGACTGTAGACTGGTATCTTCCATGGTGTCCATAGAATTGGTCCCTGAAATGAAGAGGAAATGAGGCTACTGGAGTTCTGTGATACAAACAACTTATTGATCTGCAACACCAACTTCAGGAAGCCAGCCAGCCATTTGATAACCTACCATTCAGGTGATTGTGCTAGCCGGATTGATTACATTCTCACCAGCCAATGGGATGCATGGTTACTCTTAAATACAAAGACCCTCCTTAGTGAAGAATGTACTCCCTAACATAAACTAGTTATTAGTAATTTTAGACTCCTGGCCAGAAGGATGCCAAGAAGCAAACCAATCTGGAAAAGAAAGATTTGGAAGTTTAAAGACCTTTCATATGGTCAGAGATTTAGGAACATCCTAATTGAGAAATCTGATGAGAGGGAGGAGACCGATGCAGTAAACAGGGCCATTAGAGAAAAGAAACAGGCTTGGAAGAGTGGGGGAGAAGCAGAGAACTGTATCAGATAGCCAGAAGGGAAGCTAGGAGACAGGTGTATATCTAGCCAAGGGAGATGCAGAAAAGAAGTTCGCCTATGTTTAGCAATGAAAGGACCAAAAAACTGAAGTGTTTTGGATTGCAAGACAGTGTGTGAGAGAAAATCGTGATGTCATAGGAGAGAAATGTGTCCTCATGGATGATGGTGCACTTGCATTAAATAATTCTGCAAAGTGGCTTGGAAATGCCATTATGAAAGACTGTTGAACGTGGGAAATGAATGGGAGGAGCAGAGTCTGCTGAATGTTGACCCAATTGAGGGACCAGCTGCCTGAATCGACAGTTCCTTGGTAGATAAAGCAATTAGGGATATGAAGGAAAAGTCACCCCCCCCCCCCCCGGCCCATCAGGAATCATTGCTAAGATGCTTAAAATATCTGGCGGTGTGGGTTATGGTCTAGTCACCCGTATTGTAAGTCAGGTGGTTCACAAAGGAGTCATAACCAATGACTGGTGTAGCAGCACCATAGTCAACTGCTACAAAGGTAAAGGTGATGCCTTAGATAGAAATAATTACTGAGATATCAAATTGTTGGATCAGATGATGAAAGTTATGGAGAGAGTCATAGCCCAACTAATTAGGGAGAGAGTTAGCTTAGATGAGATGTAGTTTGATTTTGTGCCAGGGAGAAGCACCATTGATGCTGGTAAGGCAGTTGCTGGAGAAATACATAGCCAAAGATAAACCTCTGTACTTGCCCTTTGTTGACTTGGAGAAAGCCTTTGACAGGGTCCCCCAATCCATTATCTGGTGGTCAATGCTGAAACTAGGGATAGATGAGTGGTTGGTGAGAGCTGTACAATCTATGTACAATAATGCTACTATTAAGGTGAGGGTTGGTAATGAGTACAGCAAAAGAATTCAGGGTACAAGTAGAAACTCCATATTAAGGCTTTGTGTCAGTCAAAGCCTTGAGGGTGGATTTGATAGATGGAGACTGAAAAAAAAACCTATCATATATTATCATTTATTATCAGTATTCCATGCCAACATGGATTGGCTGGTTTGATAGGTCTGAAAACTGCATTGTCCTCCATTGTTTGATTTGGCATGGTTTCTGTGGTTGGATCCTTCCTCCTGCCAGCCACTTTACAGAATGTGATAGATGCTTTTTTTCTTAGCATCATTACAAGTGAGGTCACTATGCAGCCTTCAACTGAGTGGGCTACATCAGGGAAGGCAATGACTTTATACTATAGGATGAAGTAAGAGAGAAGGGCCAGACCAGAACAGGTTTCTTGCTGTAGGGGAGCTACACGGCTACTTTCATTATATAATAGAGGTTGAGAGTGTAACTGGGTAGACGGTGGTGATGAGGTGTTGGGATGAACCCTCAAGACACAAGTTATGTAAAAGGGAAGTGAGAAAAAGAAGTGTGGCTAGGGTAAAGTTTGTAGAGTGTATAGGAGAAGAAAAGATGGTTACAGATAGGGAGTAGATGAGAGGGTGAATATTGTGAAGTTTTTTGGGGGTGGGGGTTTCATGTTTTACTTTCTGAAGAACAAGAATGAAAACCTGTTGCTCAAATAGAGTACATGGATAGGAACAGTGGGCTGACTCACTAATTTAGTAAAAATTATTCACATAGTTTCAACTTTTTACCATATATTAATTGAAATACTGCATTTTCTTGCTTGGGGCATCATAAATTAAATGTTAATGACTGAGTTTGTGTCAAGAGGGCAGTAAGCTTTGTCTATCTAGTGTTGGGTGTTTTGTTTCTTCCTTTTGAGTTTGAGGCAATGTTATCATCATCTATTAACCATACTGGTATGGGTTAGGTGATTCATCGCTGTTTGAGTATGATTCAGAGTTACTGCCTTCCTAGGTGGTTTGGAGGGCTGCCTATGTCTTGCTTACAAATCTGTTTCTTTAGGTGGTGTTGGTCTAATGCTATTCTATGTTATATGAGTAAATATCAGCAGATGATGGAATGGAGAGGTACATCATAAATAGATGAGAGGTTGTTAAGGAGAATTGAAGAAGCCATTGGGAGAGGACAATGATGTAATTCTTATTTACTGGAATACATATAAATATCTGGAAAGATACAGCTGTAAGTTTTAACCAAGAAAAATCAAGCCTCAACTCCACAACTCAAACAAGAAAATGTATACTGATTAATATTGTTTAAACCACCACTGACTACAAGTATGATTTGTGAACAGCCAGATCCACCTCAGACTTACTGTCTTATATATAAGTTGTTGCTTTCCTTTAAGAACTTAAGCCAATGCAATGTTATTGTTTTCAATTGTATCTGTCATGAGAATTTAACTAAAGTTACCTTTCATTGGAATTTACTCTTACATTGCTTTATCATATTTTGCAATAATGAAGCTGACTCCAGTTTATAGTCTGTCAAGTCAGGCATACTTCATAACACTCAACACTTACTATCTGTGTTCCATGCTGGCATGGGTTGAATGGTTTGATAGGATCTGATGGGTCCAAGGAGTATACAATGCTCTACTGTCTACTTCAGCTTTAAAGGCTAGAAACCCTTCTAAATGTCAACCAGTTTACAGTGTTTACTTGCTTTTTTCATGCCACCCACGCTTGCAAGGTTGCCATATAGCATACAGGACCATGAACCCTGAGAAAGGCAGCTTTTTACTGGGAGATGAAGGGATTAAACTTCATGGTTGGGTTATGTCTTTCATACTTTCTCTTCTGGACATGAATAACTTAATCACTACCACTTGTAAGCATGTTTGTGTGTGTGTGTGTGTGCGCGCACACACACACACACACACCACACACACACCTATAATGAAACACAGATCCTATGTGTGTCTCTTATCGATTTGCAGTCGAGATACCTCACACCAAATTTGCATTACCTCCATGTACTTTGACAACATTGAGTACTGAATGGGAGAAATAGCTAGTTTTCTTCAGCAACACTCAGACATAAACAACCTTAGGCTCCATCCTTCTTATTCATGAACAACACAGCTAAAGTGCTCAAACTCACTGCAAATACTATGTCCTGTAACTTCCAATCTTTCATGGGTAAAACATGTTTAAAACATTGCTTCTACTTCATCTCTAATCAGTTGTTGACACTATAAAACTCAAGTGAAGTACTTATTCGCACACTTGGGACAATTCAATCTCTCTCTCTCTCATATGCAAGCATGGCTGTGTGGTTCGGAAGTTTGCTTCCCAACTGTGTGTTTTTCAGTTCAGTTCCACTGTGCAACACATTGGCAAGTGTTTTCTACTATTTATGCACATACTGACAATCATAAAGATAATACATACCTATTTACAGATCTCAGCATTTGTGTTGTAAACTTTCAACTAAACATTGTATATACTAAGATATTTATAAAAAAAACATAAATTCAGAAAGAAATAGAGAGAGAGAGACAGAGAGATAATGAGATAGTGAGATAGCTAAAGCAGTGATGACTGCATAAACTTTGCTGTGTTTCATATTGTTCCTTCTCCCTTTCCATCTCTGTATCACTTTCATTCTTTCAATGTTCTGTTTCTTCTCTTACTTGTTTATTTCAATTCTCACTCTTACTCAGTCTTTCACTTCTCTCTCTCATTACAGCCCTAAGCTAGCTTTACCACTCTCTATTTTCACTCCTACTCCCTGACATTTCAGTATAAACATCACCAACCCTACCACCATCATCATTTACCATTATCATATCTTATTTTTATATTCTCTTACTTTTACTCTCTATATATTTTAGTACTTCTCTCTTTATAAATCTTTCTTCATTCACCATTATCAACACCACCATGCCTGCCCTCTGCTACCGTAACTACCATCTGTTTACTTTTTGCTCTGTTTTAGTTACTTCCCTTATCATGATGTACAAGGTAGATAGGAACATACTATTGTATGGATATCTAGATTGTTGATATTTACAATCATAAATTCCTCATAAATTTATATTCTTGTTGATCCTTCAAAACAAGATGCATTATCTTACTATATTTAGGCATTAGTAGAATTATGAGTTTATGTGACTGGCAAACTATGATGTGGTCAAGACATTGTGGACACTACTTGTGGTTTTGTGTTCAATTCCCACTGCATGACACCTTGAATAAGTGTCATCTACAATGCTTTCAGGTTGACTAATACCTTGTTAGTGAAATTTTATTGATGCAAACCCATTGTGTATGTGTTTGTCTCTGTGTATCTTTTTGATATCACTTGGGTAGCAGTGATATATGTTTATGTCCTGCATAATCATTATGTTCCACACTTTATTTTGAAAACAAGCAAGATTTGGTGACAGGAGGGGCACCAGGATATAGAATATTTGTTCAGTCAATTCTGGCATGAAAAATGTGGATGTAAAAATATTATTTTAAGGTCCATTTTTCTATGTTTTCATAGGCCAGACAGAATTTGTTAAGGCTGATTTTCTTTGACTAGATGTCCTTCCTGTCACTGATCGTCACCTGTTTCTAAGCAAGACATTTCCCCATTGCCAGAAATGTTTTTCACAGAAGATTGGAAATGAACGACATTGTGTGTATGATGGTGACACTTGTTTACAACCATCATGTGTTGTTGAGACAAGACTATGCATGCATGCACACACACACACACACACACACACACACACATATACAATGGGCTTCTTATAGTTTCCATCTACCAAATCTACTTACAAATCTTTGGTTGGCTCTGGGCTATAATAGAAGACACTTGCCCAAGGTGCAACACAGTGGGACTGAACCCGGAATCACATGGTTGGGAAGCAAGCTTCTCAGTCCTGCACGTATGTGTGTGTGTATGCACACACACACACACACACACACACATATATATAATACATATTTATATTTAACTCTTCTTATTCTAGTTAGAATTTAAAAAAAGAGATGGAAAAAATCCAGGTGCCTGATAACATGGTAACAAGATATGAGCTAAAACTGTGATAGAACTACAAAGTCAGGAGAGAAGGCAGTATGATCCATTGGTTGTGTGCTCTCAGTTTGCATGGAAACCATTGTTGTAAGGAAGTGTTTCCCAAACTTTTCACACTAAATTGCAATATCGTCCACCTGTGTTAACCCCCCACCCTGACACTAAATTCCCTAGGAGAACCTCATTTAACACACACACTATATCATAGACTTGTTGCCTGGTTAGTGCCGTTTAGACTAATTATGCAGCTATTTACAAATCCCTTACTGTGGGTTTAGTTTTGCCATTAGTGTCAATAAAATTCTAACATTAACTCTATAATATGCAGACAAATTAACTTTGGTAAACTTGTGCTTTCTTTTACACTGATTTTTATTTTCCCCAAATGAACCATGCAAAAATAATTAATGATTGTATTATAAAGGTAAAGAATACAACTTTTTAATGCGAACCACATGTTCTGGTGCGATGCAGCTAGTGCAGATACATTCGGTTTCAAACTTGTCGACTTTAGCCGCAAGTCTCCTCGTGTCACATCCAGTCTAGTAAAGTTCCAATATAGCTAAAACGAGGTTCAACCAGATACGAGATAGGGAAGGCAAGCAAAAGTAATTTCCGATGTTTTCAGAGATTGAGGTAGGAATTCAATATACTTTGATGGAACCACAAACCTTCTTTGCCATTGTGGCGTCATTGTCATTTTGTAATTCTGTCAATTCCTCCTGAACGTCATCCTCTCAATCAACTGCATTGACCTCAAACAGATTGCTATAGCAATTTAGAATATTCAGTGCAATAACATCTTGAAATCGTTTCACCATGTCATTATGCATGATTGTAAATAGTTACAATATGTAGTTAAATCCTCATCGACCAGTTCATCTTTCAAAGAATCAAGTTGTGAAAGTTGATGGAATTGATGTTTTGAAATGTTAGTCTTATACAGCACCAATTTTGAAATGAAGGTAATGATAAATGATTTACAATCAGTGAGTTTTTCTATTTCCTTGCAATAACTTATTCAAGTCATTTAATTTTGTGAATACATCAAAGAAAAAAGACATCACACCTTTGAAGCCATCAGTGAAGTGGATAGTGGAGTATCATCAAAGAAAGATATGGTTATATGAAACAGTTCAGCAAAGCATAAAACAGAGTTTCCTTTTAACAGCCACCGCGCTTTGGTATGATATAAGAGTTTAGTATAGTTCTCATAATTTCTCAGACAGAGTTGATAGAAAATTCGATTAGACAAATGATTGGACTTCAGTTTGTTCACAGTCTTGATATCTAACTGTAATGCATGATTCAATCTATTGTTCATATTTTTTGCCACTAAATACTGCCAGTGTGCCATGCAATGAACAGTTAGTATCTGGTGGGAAATTTCACGCTTTAGGAGAGATGAAAAATCTGTCTTCCTATTATCACAGGAGCTCCAGCAGACACACAGGCAAGAATATTACTGAGTGGAATATTATGGTCAAAAAGGAAAGACTTGAGAGTGTGAAAAATAGCAACAGTTTCTCTGTAAACAGCATTTCTTCACAAGGTTGAAGGTCTTCACTGAAATACTGAATATATACCATTGTCAAACATTGATTCTCCACAACAGTTGGCTCATCCACTTGTATAGAAAATTCAGAATGCCGGAGAATATTAATTAGCTGATGGTTGACATCGTTGGCCATTTCATCAATGCATCGGGAAATTGTGTTATTACTAAGCAGGATCTCTTCATAATGTCATCAGGTTTTGCATTCATAGTGGTTGACAAAACCCCTTCGATAACCGGGTGAGGTAATGTTTCTCCAACTGTGTGAGACTTCCCAGACTTAGCAATAAGCAATGCAATGTTGTATGATACAATCAACCTGTCATTCTCCTGCTTACTAGTTTCCTGGAGTGGCATGTTGAATGTTTGTGTTTGCTTTTTGAAAGAGGCACTCAGTTGTAAAAAGTATCACGGCTTGTCCTTGTCAGAATGCTTTGCATCAAAGTGATACTTAAAGTGTGAAGGTTTCACTGCTTCGTTGGTCGATGTTTGATGACAAAGAAGGCAAATTGGTAATTGACAGTTCTGAGGAGAGGGAATAAATCCAAATGACAAATAATCACTACTGTATTGTCAACAAATTTTCTTGACTGAAGGCTTCAGTAAAGTGAAAATGTGAAAATGAATTTCTACAGACAGCATCAGAAAGACAGTATGATATTCCCAAAGAGAAGTCAATAGAGCAGAGTCAGATGAAACATCTTTACTGGAGCAAATACAGATCTAATTTGTTTGGCTGTCAGTATTTCAAAAATTAAAGTTTATCAGAAATTTTAAAATTTAGATATATCTTTCCAAGTTAAATTGCTGGAGTTATTCAACTTTTTCCAGAAAAATGTTTTTAAAAGGTTATAGAGGTATAAAGTTTGATCATTTTCACTCAGTCAAGAAACACAATTTCAAAGCTGTCATTTTGTACGTGACTGCACATTTTGTCAAGATCTTGAAAATAGCACTTGTGTTTTGATATGAAGCCATAGAATTACACATGACATATAATCCCTCATAACTTTTTTATTTTCCGGAGTTTCAGAGAATTTCTATGAATTTGTATCCTACACAAAGGACTTCATGATTTAAGCATGATTTAAGGCCTAGGCCTATTTGCCTGCTATTTTTAGCACATATGACAACCATCTCAATGACTGTGCAGCAAAAATATTTGATTGATAAACAAGTCCACTTTTTTAATACAAAGGGATATCTCATGCAAGTAGTCAAATTGATAAACGTGCACCCTTATTCTAGGCATGCCTAGATATAAGTAAATGCAGACTTAATTTCTAAAAATTCTTTGTCACCCAAAAAATGTTCACATCACCCACCATTTTCTAGATATTCGCCCATCACCCACCTGTAAGTTGGAATTACCCACCTGTGGGCGATATTGCCCACTTTGGGAAGCTATGTTGTAAGGTATCTGAGCTGGCTGGATATTAAAGGGAGTATATTGCAATGGACTTGTAACATGAACGAATATAGGATGTCTGATGAGTAAAATATTGCTGTGAGCTGATAGTGTAGATCATCTGTTGTAGAGATTGAGGAAAATATGGGAAGAAGCGTTATTACATCTTACAGGCAACATAATGTAGAATTAGAGGAGAACACTGTAAGGCTTATCCAACCAATGTCAACATATAAAAACAGGCTAAAATGATGAAGAATAGAACAGGTTCGATAGGTTTGTTTGGAAATCTGTGTTTTATGACTAGATTGTTTGCATGGTGTAATTCACTTTATCATTAAATGGAATGTGCTTGTTTTCAACAAGCTTGTTTGTATGTATTCTGTGTTTCTGGTTGAAACACAGAGCACACTTGAAAGTATTAGGCTATGTTTATTTCATTCTTGGTTTTGTCTAGTCTTTAACAAGTGATGTTACTTTTTAAAACTTTCACTTTGTCTTAATAGTGGATTCTGTGTGTAATCAATTATCACTGGCGTTTTGCCAGTTCTTTTTATGTTGACTTTTACTGTAGTTTTCTTATCATTAACTGAGAAGCAAGCTGCAGCAGTTATCTTGCTTGTTTTTGCTTCCTTATCTCAGATAAATTCCTTTTAACACCCAATTGTGCAACTCCCCGTACATGCTGTTGTCTTCAAAATTCATTCCAGAGATTTTGAATGATAGTCATCAACATAAAACTTGTCAGTACAGCAGTAAATTCTTCAGAGCAACGAAGACAAGTTCAAGCAAAACTTCTAGTTGAGTTGGCAATATGTCTGATTTAGTCTTGCGTTATGATGTAGAAATTATCAAAACAGCTCCAGTTGTATCACTGAGGCAAAATCATGGAGACAGTTATAATTTAAATTGTCTCAAAATGTCAGTATCACTTCTTTTGTCTCCAAATGTTTTCAGAAATTTTCAAATATAAACTATCATATTGCTCTTTTTATGTGTTTAAATTAATCTCAGACAGTTAATAGTTTAGGAATGTTTGATTTTATGAATTTGGATATTTGCATGTATTGTAGTTGCTGTAATATATTTTTGGAACCCCCTCCCTAAATTTTAATGTCTTTGCTTTCAAGCTGCATTGACTGAGACCAGTAGCTGTGTCTAAGAACCCAGAAAATATATTTATTATCATTAGGGTCACAGGCTGGGTTGTGTAGTTAAGAAGTTTGTTTTACAACCACATGGTTTGAGATTTACTCCCACTGTATGACACCTTGGCCAAGTGTCTTCCACTATAGCCTTGGATTTGGTGAATGGCAACTGAAAGAAACCTTTTATGTGTGTGTGTAGGGTCTTTGCATTGTTTGATGGTTGTAAAAGAGCATAACCACTGAACAAGCAATGTCATTTGTTTCTAATCTACTGGCCATATAGAAATATTACCTTGCTGGTGAGGATTGATAATAGGAAGGGCATCTGGCCACAGAAAATCTATCTCAAATTCTGTCTGACCTATGCAAGCGTTGAAAAGGGAAGAGTAAATGATGATTAGAGGTGCAAGCATGACTATGTTAAGAAGTTTGCTTTACAACTAAGTAGTTTTGGGTTCATTGCCAAAAATTCACAACTATTATAAATGGATGGGAACAACAAAAGGCCTTCTACACATTTTCTAGACATAAATTTCATTTCATTGGTTGTGGTTACTTCAAAATACCAATGTTTTTACAGACCTTGTGTGTACCCCTACAATTTTTCTTGTGCATCCCTAGTGGTATACATACCCAGATTTGTGAACTGGTTTAGAGAGTAAGATTTTAAGGCTTTGGCTTTTTGCCAGTCTTTTTACATGTAGCTGATGGGGAGGAGGATGTTTATCATTATCAACAACAATAACAAGTCTATCAAGATCTAAAAATATGCAATCTGATGGCTACTTCTTTTTTTTCTTCTCTATACAAATATCCAAGACTTTCATTCTAGTCACCAATTTGTCCCAGCACTTTTTACAAAACCGAAACTTCTGTTGCTCTCCAAGAATTAAATCTCTTTCTCTTGACTCCTTTCTACTTAAATTATAACATTCTTTGTAGAGTTTACTCTCAATGGTACTCACCTGAGGATATAAAAACATGTCAAGCATATGACTTTTCCTCATGAAAAACAATCTCTTAAATAACTCTTTAAGTTAGTAGCTTTACTAAACTTCGTTTCATAACTTGGAAATCTCTCTGGTTTTTCATTTTGTTGAGTCAGGAACATTTTAGGTTAACCAAAACCTCCAACACTTTGATTAGTTGAACCTAATACTGGTAGTATCTATTTCCAGATCTATTTCACACCATTCTTATTATCTACTTGGTATCTATATTAAGAAAAATGTGTTGGTGAAATATTAGTGTTGATAAAGCCTTCTGCTATAAAATTGACCTTATACTTATTCAAAAGAAATTATACATTATTTTTCTTCATTTAATTCAATATTAGAAAACTGTTTACATATTCATATGCTTATTTCTCATAAATATTTTAATTATTCAATTCTTCATCTCACTTCAACACTTGATGTGTGGTACATAGTGCACCTGTTCAGACAACATTGATTCGGTGGAGGTAGTGAGCTAATGTGTGCAGCATGAACATTTGATCACTATAGACAAATTATTTGTGCAGGTCATTTAGCAAAAGCTGAATGTGCATATGTTGTCAACAGGAAAGCCCATCATATATATATATATATATATATATATACACACACACACACACACACACACACACACACACACACACACACACACACACACACACACACACACACACACACACACACACACACACAAGTGAAATAGGTTTGTGTGTGGTTATTGGTGTTTACCGGTTGTCTATTGAAGGCACTTGTATATCGCAGGTGCTGCCATCAAAGCAGAAATATCATGAACTTATATTGCATGGTACCTTGTCTGACACTGCACCAATTCTGTCAATCCACTGTTATGAATTGGTACTTTATTAACCAACTTCAAAAGGATTTCTTTCTTTCTCCTCACTGAGAACCAAAAATATGCTACGCTCCATTGTATTGGGTACTGTAGCATCTTTATCTATTTTCTACTTTCATAGTTATATAATGTGTGTGTATGCACATAAAATTTTGACTTCAGGTTATTTGATATAGGTAGGGCACAATAAAATACTCTTAAAATTTCTCTCATGCAAAACTAGCTATTTCAGGTATACTAATTATTGTAATTAGTTGTGAATTATCCATTACTTTTATCCAGATTTTTGAGCCTAAATATAAGGGTTGCACAGTCTACATATTCTACATGAGAATTAAATGTAACCCCACTTCCATCAAGTGTATTGTTATATTTGTCAAGACAAGATGACACAAACACATATGCATATATGTTCATTCAGTTTTACATCCAGTTTTCTGTGCTAGTATGGGTTAGACAATGTATTATAGAGCCGTTTGTTTTATAGCTTGATGCACTTCTTGTTGCTAACTCCTCTTAAGTTCAGAATCATGTAAGGGATCTCTTATTTCATGTCTTTGATCACATGGAGTGAGTGAGCAATTTGTTGGCAGCAAAAACAGTAGTCACAAGTAAATTTCATAGATGCCAAATATAAACAAACACCGGCATGTACACACATAAACATAAGTGTATGTATGTTAATACATATGCACACACACACTCCCTCTCTCTCTCCAATTTTTGCCAACCAAATTCACTCTTACAAGTGAATTTGGTAGCCTGAAGTTATTGTAGGAAACACCCAAGGTGTCACACTGTAACAATACATAGATAAGGATATGAATGAGTTTACTATTTTAGCTCTTAAACTGCTACCAAGTGTTCAGAGGCAAGCATTCATTTCTCTCAACTGGTGATTTTCAATGAGAAATGGTCTATGTAATCATACTTAATTACTGCTTTAAGTTTCTGTCTATCAAATCCACTCACAAGGCTTTGATCAAACTCAGGCTACAGAAGTCACTTGCATAAGGTGTCACACATTGAATCTGAACCTAAAATCACCTGGTTGAATAGCATATTTCTTAACCACACAACCATGCCTTAAATCATTGCATTAAACTCTTTCTCCTTCAATTTTGTTTGTACCTGGCATCACAGCTGCTCCAGAGTATGTTTGGCTGACCAATTTAGTATCACTAAAGAAGTTTGACATTTTCTATCATACCAACCTATTTTGATGCACTTTTGTTATTATTGGCATCATAAAGTTTTAAAAATCTTTGATATATTTTACATTCAGTTGCACACCAGATGATAGTACAGAATTGGCCGTGCATTACACAGTCGGTCTCTTTCATCTACTTCCACTAAAATAAACAGAGCACTTGAAACTTCAGTACAAATTATTTCAACTATTACATTATATCAATTGCAGATATAATATTGCTTTGTACTGTACTTGATGAAACTCCTGGAAAATATTTTAATCCTTCTTTGGTAGATGCAAGGACTCTATTTCAGCAAAGCAATCTAGAAACGTAACAGTAATTACCATTATTAAGATTATGTTTTCCTCAATCATGTGCACTCAATGGTTGTTCTTGTGTGCAAAGGTGCTGTTTTAATTATTGTCCAGTTTCTTCAAGTAATTTGTTATTCCAGTCTTTTTGAAGTGTTGCGCATTTACCAGTAGTAGAAGGTTTTTAAACATTTGTAATTATTTCAATGTTTCATTGATTTCAAATGATGTTTGCATTCACTGAGAATATATTTATAACTAGAGTAACCAATATCAGCCTACAACTGACCTGAAAAATTAAGCAAGATCTATCACGCAGGCCTTCTTCTGTTCATTGTATCTAATTTGATACAAACATATATTACTTAAACATACAGTGGTGGAGTAGATCAGCTGCATTATTTCTCACTATTCAATAATCCTCTGCTCAAAGGATTCCTCTTTTAGTTCTAACACTATATCTTTTTTGTTTATCATCGTTGTCATTTTAGCATCCTTCTTTTCTTTTTTTCCCACTCTTGCATCAGGCAGATGAGATTTATTGAGGCAGATTTTCTACAACTGGAAGCCCATCTTTTCACCAACCTTCACTTGTTTCCAAACAAGTTGATATTTTCTCCATGGTCAAATGTGTCTTTGCAGAATATTGGGAATGAATGAAACTTTGTATGTCAGTGACATTTATTTACAACTGTTACACAATGTTGAGACAAATAGACACGTACACACATTCATACATACATATATCGTCATCATTTAACATTCATTTTTTATGCTGGTATGTGTTAGACTGTTCAACAGGAACCGACAAGCCAGAGGACCACACTGAGCTCCAATGTCTGCTTCAGTATGGTTTTTACAGTAGGATGCTTTTCCTTATGCCAATTACATTACAGTGTGTATCGGGTGATTTTTATTTTTTGCACTAACACTAGTGAGGTTGCCTAGTAACTCAAAACTCCTCAATTGAGTGGGGGTATAATATAGAAGGAGGTGACATTATACCAGATGTTGAGAGGTTAAAGTATGATAGAAATACAGCAACAGGTCTCTTGATGTAGAGGAAATATATGACAGCCCCAGCTGGAAAGAGTGAAGGAGATAATGAGGGTGTACCCTCATGGTATAAGACAGAATATGGATAAAGTATCAAAAAAGTTGGGTATGTAGGTAGAGAGTGTAAAAGAAAAAAATGGAGGTGGACCATACCTCGACCCATGTGTCCCAGTAAATGGGACACATGGGTTGAGGTATGGTCAGTGGTGAATATTAGTTTGGGGAAAGTAAAGGAATGGAAGTCAGAGAGGAGAAGGAGGTAATAAGGGGCAGTAATAAGGAGACAATGTGAAGTGTAAGAGGATGAATAATATTATTTACAGCACCTGAATGATAGTGCTATGGTTAGAAGAGAGATGGATCTTAAAATATGAATCGTGAGAAAAGCTTGACAGGATATCACTTTTGCTGAGATGGATGGCTCTTAAGAATAGTATATTGCCAATCATCTCAGTCCTTTGTCATCTCCTCTGTGAGGTCTAGCATCTTGAAGTTGGTCTTCACTACGTTATTCCACATCTTGCTGGGTCTCCTTTCCACAGGTTCCATCCATGTGTCAGCCAGCTCTTCTATGCAGCTGTCCTCATCCCTCCACATGATAAGTCTCCTCTCTTGAACACTACATCTAATGCCTTTTATTCCCAATTTTTCTCTCAACATGTTTTTAGTTTGCTGTACAAGTACACTGACATTGCTCATCCAGTGGAGCATGCTAGCTTCATTTCTTTCTAGTTTTTGCTTGTCCTCTGCATTCATGGACCATTACTACCTAAGTGTCATACAATCTGCTTCCACTCTAAGAGAGAAGTTTTTTGTAACCAACAGCAGTAATAGCTTTCTAAACTTTCTCCAGCCATTTGGAGATTTAAAAAATAAAGCACTAGCCAAAAATTGGGGGTCAGTGTATTCAATTTTGTTCATCTGCAAAATTTGAGCCCTTGTACTTAAGTACATAAGTACAAGTATAGCTAGCCATCAATCACAAGAGCATGTCTTAATAAAATGTACCATGCTCATTGTTTTATGTGCTTACGTAGTTTTAAGTGTGTGTGTGTGTGTGTGTGTGTATGGTATACACCCACCTTTTCACTAAACGTTAAGAACATAGCTAACTCCTTTAATATACTGGACTCCAACTTCACTCCTCAACATAAATATTACTCTATCTTTAATAGATCTACCCTGAAGTTATCCTATTCCATCCCACCCAACTTTGAGTCTATCATAGCAACCTCTAATAAACAAAAGCTTTCTCTCTACTATCAAAACTCACACTATAACAACTCTGAATACACAAGTGCCCAACATGTACACAGCTCCAACATTGAACCCCATATGTTAGACCACAACCATAATCCAACCTATCCTACTAACACTATCCAGAATACTACCACAACTTCCACCACTGCTACAGATAGAAAACTTAACGACAGCAATAATAATACTAATAACTTAAACCTTTCTACCCCCATCTCTAACCTCTACTCTGTGAGTATTATCTCTTCCATTCCTGAAATTAATCCCTAAAATGCATCCACTTGTAACTGCTGTCCTGAATTCATCTACCCTCTACAAACCCATTGTAGAAGATATAATGTAATTTATAAATGCAATGTCCTCAGCACATTACACAATTCTACAGCTATCTATGTATCTATCTATCTATGTATATATATATATGAAGGTTGAAAAGGAACACACGAGTTGATATATATGGGGGAAATGTCTAGGTAGAAAATGCTAAAATAATTTTACAAAAAAACATTTCAGTACCGGTTTCCGTCATTGAGACTTTTTCAACTGTAAGCATGGAAAACAATTAAATTTTGGAAAAATTAAAAGAAAAGTTTTTTTAAAAGAATATTTGCATAGTATTAAAATACAAGGGGCATTTTCCTTGTTTCTACCTGTCTCTGTCTCTCTTGTTTTTCTCTTGTGGGTTCGAGGTGGTTGTGAATTCTTGGCAGAGAAGAAGAAAAAGAAGGAAGAGAAGAATAATGCTGAAGTGCCATGATAGTAGTAGGATGTAAAATGGTCAAGTGCCCTGAAAGTGACTTGTTGTGGATGGGAGAGGTGATTGAATTTTTGAGGCATCTCTTTTGAATGTATTGTTTATAATAATTGCATAGGTATTATTCTAAACAGCAATAGTAGTAAGGTAAGGAAGGAGATGGCAGAGAGGACGAAGAAGAAGGAGAGAATAAGGAGAAGAGAGAATAATATGGGAATGCGGCTGGTATAATAGTAATGGTCAGGTGACCTAAAAGTGACTCGTAGATTATAACAGTGATTGAGACTGTTTTTTAATGAATTCTTGGGTATCTCTTGAATGTATTATTTTTAATACTTGCGTGTGTGTTATTCTAAGGCCGTGGTGGATATGTTGTTTGTTGTAGATGTGTTCAAAGGGGGGTCTGTATTTTGTAATAAAGAGAGTCTCTACTAATTCGTTGGCTACAGGTTGTATCATCCCTGAATTGGTAGAGGGGAAAATTCTGAAGCTTAAATTTTTGTTATTGGTGCAAATGTCGATGTGTTGGCTGAATGCTATTTTTCTGTTTTGGGGAATTTTAATCTAAGATCTGTGCAGAGCCATCCTTTGATGTAGACTATTTTTGTTTGGCCTCTGTATTGCTCTTGACATCCAGAGCAGGTTAGTGCATATATCAGGTTCTCTGAAGCACTATGAAGCTGCTTTTCATTGTGAAACGTCCCTGTTTGAAGGAGAACTCTGATCCCTCAATTAAATTGATGCATATTCCACAGTTGGGTCTTCTGCATTTTTTTTACTGATGGCTTCTGTGTTGTTGTTGAGCGTATCTGGGCTTGTTAGGAGACTTTTCATAGGTTTGGGTTGTCTCTTGCTTTTTATGATGGTGTGTGTTTGGAGGATTAAGTTCATTCTGTGGTCCTTTTTTAGCAGGGGAATGTTTCGAAGGATGGTGTCAAAGGCTTCATTGTTAAGAGGGTTGTGTGTGGAGATGTATGGTAGGGCTTTTGGTTGTAAATCCTTTAATTTGGGATGTTGAGTTGTAGGGCACGTTGAAAGCATATGTCAATTAGTGAAGGTGGGTAGTTCCTGGTGATGAGCTAATCCTTTAGTTCATGTAATCGTTTGTCTCTGGTGCTTGCATTAGAAACTATAGTACATATCCTTTTTGCTAGGTTAAAGGGATATTCATTCTGGTGTGTCTGGGGTATCATGAGTTGAATGGTACATATTGCTTGGAGTCCGTGGGCTTATAGTATATATCTGTTTCTATTACGTTGTTAGATTTCTTAATGAGGATGTTGAGGAAGGAAAGTTGTTGATGGCTATATTCCATCTTGAATTGAATGTTTACGTCAAGTCCATTTATAAGTGCTTGGAATTCTTTAAGTCTCTATACTTTTATGCCAAAGAATGAAACAGTCATCCAGATATCTCTTTCAGTTATCTTCGATGTAGAGGGAGAATGGGCTGCCGTATTTTTCTAGAACCTTACAATAAAGACTAAGTTCTAGATATCCCATGACCTGGTTAGCAAAGGAGGGGGCCATTCTCATACCCATCGCAGTCCCCGATTTTTGTCGATAGAAGTTGTCTTTGAAGACGAAGTAGTTATTCTCCAAGATGAATTTTAGCCCTTCTATCACAAATTCTTTTTTGATGTGATGTGGGAGTTCGTTGGCATAATTCTCTAGCCAGAATTGAATTGCCTCTATTCCTAGGTTGTGGGGGATATTGGAATAGAGGTTGACTACATTGAAGGATACTAGTAGGGTGTTTATATTATTTCAGGAAGGTGATTGAGCATATCCAGGTCATCCCTTATGTAGCTTTTGACATGCTTGAGGAATGGTTTTAAGAGAGTATCTAAAATGTTACTGAAGCAGTGGGTTTCGCATGCGGGACCTGCTATTATAGGTCTCAATTTGAGGTCATTAGGAGTAGGGACTTTGATTATTATGTCTGTAGCTATTCTGCATGCGTTGCTTATTTTCTCACTTTTGTGTATCTTGGGAATACCATAGAATTGACTGGTTTTACTTTTGAAATTGGTCATATAGTCATATTCTTAGTCGATGAGCCCTTCTCTGTATAGGTTTAACATGGATTTTAGGTTATTTTCTGCTGACTGTAGTGTTGGGCTTTTTCATAATATGTTGTGTCTTCCAATATGAATAGTACTAGAGTTATATAGTATACCGTGTCCATTAAGACAACTGCACTCTCTTTATCAGCCTCTTTGATTGTTATTGTTTTGTCATCTTTTAATTTGTTCATCTCAGCCCATTCCTTTTTGCTGAAGTTTGGTTTGTGTTTTTGTTTGTGCATATGTTGATATGGGTAATTCGAGATGTGTTCACGGGGGTGTAATTACTTCTATTTCAGACCGATTCATTCTCATATTTGTCATATAGCTCCTCAGTGAGTCGTAATTTTCTACAGAATTCTGTGATGTCTTCTTTCATTTCATTGTAGTTGGGGCATTGTGGGGTGGGTGTAAACTTGATCCCTTTGGAGAGTATATTGATTTGGTTTGCTGTTAGTTCTTTGTGAGTTTGATTGATAATTTTTATCACTTTGGTTCCTCCTGTCTGTTTGGTGCTATCTTGTGTCTCTGTATTTGCATATTGGGTCTAAAAGATGATTGCTGTGGTTGGGATGGTAGCTATTATGTAGTTGTTCCTTATTGTTGTGGGATGCTGCGTTGTGATTTATGGTGTGGGTTCTTGGAATGGTTTTGAAAAGTGTGCCCTGACACCCCATGTTCAGATGTGGTGTTTTAGGGGACCATCATTGGTAATTATTGTGTGTATTATGGGTTTGTTGTGCATGGTTGTTTAGTAGATTGTTGGAACAAAAATTTTGTTGGTAACTCCTTATGGTGGTGGTGGGTGGTTTGCAATGTCTATCCTGCAGGTAGTGATTTTTCCTTCCTCTGTTTGAAGTTGGGGTACTCCCGATATTGTATCGCTGGTGGCTTACAAAGTAAGGTTTAGGTCCTGTATTCTTTTTTTGGTAGGGGGGATAGTTCCGATTTTTAGACAGGTGTGAATCAGAGTTTGAGTGTTGTTTTGATTTTCTTATTTTCAGGAAAGGGTTGTTGGAAGTGTGTTATGTTTGAAAGATGGTTTCGTAGTTTGAGAACCAAGAGGCACCTTTCTCCCAGCGTTGGAGGGATTTCAGTTCTTCTTTATCACAATCCTCTCTCCATAGTTTGGAGATCTTCTCTTGATTGGGGCCTTGGGTCATTTTGCTAATTTCTTGGTTGATCTCTTCATCAATGGATTTTACTTTATCTTCATTCGTCTGGGTCCCCAATTTTAGAAGTTCTATTTCCATTTTCACTTTTTCCAGTGCCATTCTTTCCCTGAGACGTCTTTGTGTTTCAGGTTCATCTGTAATGGCTTTGATCTGGAGTTTACGTGGGAGAATTAATGGTGTCCGATAGAGCCATTTTTCATATACATCCGCTTTGTTGCTCTTCCAAAAGGCGAACTTTCTATCTCTAAGTGATTTGTTCCATTGTGGTACTATATGGTGTTTCATTTAGTGTGTTGTGAGAGTATTGATCCCATATGCTGTCCTTGTGTTCGCGCTGTTAGGGAAAACTGTTCTAATTGTTTTGCATAAGTTTCCAAGGTTTTCGACGATTTCAGAGTTTGTATTTTTTGCATCAATTTCCTCATTGTTCTCTCGATTGGGTTCATGTATTGAGTCAAATTTGTTCAAAACGTTAACAGATTTGTGTTGATTTTCTTGAGTTCTTTCAGTATTTCTTCATTATTTCAGTATTTCTTGACCATTTAATATCATACTACTATCATACCACCCGCATTCCCATATTATTCTCTCTTCTCTTTCTCCTTCTTCGTCTTCTTCCTCTCTGCCACCTCGTTCCTTACTTTACTACTATTGCTGTTTAGAATAACACCTATGCAATTATTATAAATAATACATTCAAAAGAGATGTCTCAAGAATTCAATCACTACTACCATCCACAACAAGTCACTTTCAAGGCACTTGAACATTTAACACCCTACTACTATCATGGCACTTCGGCATTATTATTCTTCTCCTTCTTCTCTGCCAGAATTCACAACCCACAAGAGAGACAGAGACAGGCAGGAACAAGGAAAATGCCCTTGTATTTGAATACTTTGCAAATATTCTTTTAAAATACTTCTTTAATTTTTCCAGATAAGATGTTCAATTTCATTAGAATGTTCCTCATGCCCTTCAATAACAACTTTAGCTGTGTGAATTGGTGCATTATCATCCTGAAAGATTGATTTTCCTTCCGAAAATAATTCCACAGCCATAGGATGAATTTGATCAGATAAAATGCTTAAATAGTCTTTTCTATTAATTCTGATGTGAAGGGAAACCATTGGGCCAGCGGATTTCCAATATAGCCCCCCCCCCAGATCATCACAGATCCTTCTCCATATTTAACAGTTGGAAGAAGGCAGTCTGGGTCAAATGCTTCTTTTGGCTGTCTCCACATGTATACTCAGCCAGTGGTTGAAAATAAGGTAAAGGATGACGTGTCCGAGAAAATAACATTCTTCCACTGCTCTAAGGACCAATTCTGTAGGTTTTTACTCCACTCTAAACGCTTCGCAATGTTTATTTTTGAAAGTAGTGGTTTTCTGATTGCAGCCCTCCTGTGAAATCCGACTTTGTCCAGCTCCCGCTAACAGTTTTTGTAGAAAGTGGGTTCTTGAGGTGGTCATAAAACTCTGCAGTAATTTTGGGAGCTGTATTTTTATGATCCTTTCTAACAATTCGCGTAAGAGTCCGATGGTCCTTAGCTGAAAGTTTTGGTTTTCTTCCGGAGTTTTGTTTCAACAAGGAGGTTTTCCCTCTTTCTCAAAGGCTGTCATTACTTTCAAGACAGTATTTCTTGATACACCAAACACTTCAGCTCTTTTCATCATACTAGTGCCTGCCATACGAGCACAATCAATTTGACTTCTTTGAAAGTCGGATAGATCTGTCATTTTGATGAATTTTAATTACTATTTTCTACTGATATCTGAAAAGAAACTGCAATTTTAGCAAAACATATTAAGCAACACTAATAATAGATATAAAAAAATAACAAAAATAAACAAGCTTTTGATAATTTTATAGATATTTCAAAACTGTGATGCTAGGTGTTTCCATTATTTTGTCCAACCCCTGTATATACCTATGTATATGTGTGTGTATATATATATATATCCACTCCGGTTTGATTTAGTGGAACTTCCAGAGTGTTACAGTAGAGGAAAGAAAAGGATGCATCAGCACCCAGATGGTACTCATAGTTCAGTAGACTGAAGCAATGTGAAATGAAGTGCCCTGCTCAAAGATACATCATACATGCTGGTCTAGTAATGTTATGATCAAGAGCCAACTACTCTAACCACTAGAAGAAATGCTTTTATTTGTGCTTATACATCGATTTATTGGCTTTATACATGTGTAGCTGAAAGTTAAATTTTGTCCTCTTCTCTTTGCAAAGAAAACATACTCATTCCTATACTAACCAAAGAAGCTTCTTAAAGAAGGCATTAAATTGGTTGACAGTTTTTCTAGTTTGTTTTACTAAACAAATAAACAAAAAGATTTACAGTGTGCATGTATACAATTTTTATATGATATACTATGCCCAACATTTGCCAACATGGACATAATTATGTTTGATAAGATACTGTCCTTCTGGACCACACAGTAAGCTATGTTGCAACGACTTCACTCACTTCATAGCTACATCCTTTTCTGTACAACTTAACTTTTGATCTTTCTTATACATCATTTGATATAATCAAAATCTATGGATTTTTCTGAGGTGGATGAGTAT
Organism: Octopus sinensis; assembly: GCF_006345805.1. Taxonomy (NCBI): domain Eukaryota; kingdom Metazoa; phylum Mollusca; class Cephalopoda; order Octopoda; family Octopodidae; genus Octopus; species Octopus sinensis. Next base: position 144,881,060 of record NC_042998.1, on the reverse strand, counting down.
AAAATAAACGTAGACTATCCATTTTTCCTTTCCATAACTTTTGTTTTACATTTTCCCTTTTTTATGAGTTTTAAAAAAATAATTCACATTCAGCTTTATTACCTCATTATGCATTAGAACTCTTTATCTTAATGTTTCTGGTATATGTAGCATTAGATATTGATTTCATTTTTGGCCTGGCACACAGCCAGTTTTTGGTTAGGGATAGAAAATGTGGATTACCTCAGTATAAATACTGCTGTTTACTTTATAAACTTTAGAGGATCGATCAACAAAAACACTCCAGTGGTATTTGAACTTTTAATCGGAAAGGACAAGACTAAATAACCTAAGATATTTAGTATATTAAAAGACACACACATGCACAAAATCACCTTGTTTAATTACTCAGTGATGCCATCTACATGGAAGCAATAGTTTCAACATTGAATACACTGAGCATTAAAATTTTAAAAATCTAATTAAAAATACCTACGGGCTGAGGAATAGACAGCATTTGCTGAATGTCTATTTTATTACTTTGGTAATTATGGCTGTTAAATATGGACTTGTTTCTGTATTGTTAAACCACCTCAGCAAAGCATAGACTTCATCAGTGATTAGTCATGAAGTAGGTGTACATTATTGTACGTGTGTATTCATGAAAAATTAGAATTTAAAAAATAGTCACTAAGGTTAATTACTTAGAGGTGTGCTCTGCATTAAAAAAAAAAAAAAAAAAAAAAAACAATAATGCTTACCAAATTGATTAGCATATGATTAATCACTGAGCTACTGTTGTCTACTGCATGATTATTTCTAATGAGACTTTTGATGCTCACTGTATTAACACTGACAGAATGCTACTTTTTTGCCAACTTGCTACTCCACCCTTTTGGTTGCAAAGTATTAGATGTTTTACAGAACTATTCTATAACAGCTTTCTACACACACACACACACACACACACTTCCTTTCTCTCTGATAATCACTTATACACTTTAGACAGGTGCAAGGCCTTTTTAAGAATCAATTGACATAACTTGCCTCCAACTGTAAACTAAATTTTGCATGCCATCTAGTCTCTCTATTGCTTGTATCAGATTATTTGATCTTGTTGTGTGTGTCTGGGTGAGATAGTGGGAAACCTGCTGCTAGGTTGTGAATTTACTGCAGTCTTTTATGTGTATTATGTTTCTAGGATGACACTATATTCTACATGCTGTTCATTCACCTTGCTGTCAGAAAATAGCTTCAAGAATTTTCTGACCAAGTTAACACTATCATTCAGAATTACATACTGGTCTTATGGAACCACCAAGATTCATGATGTGATTAACATAAGAGTATTTAACTTACACAAAATGCTTTCATGAAAGATAACACTTATGCTTCTTAATATTTTCAAATGATATTTGAAAACAAAAAACTGATAGAAGAAAATCACTTGTAAACAGAAAATGTCTACACTATATTAAAAAGAAAACAAACAGACAAAACCATCATATATAAATTCAATGTAGAAAATATGTTATCAGAAAGTATACATATATTTAAAAGAGTAAGAAGCTAGTTCAAATGTGAAAGTATGAAGAGGTGAGAGTGGTATGTCTTCAATGCTAGCGATGTTATCTATGTTACAGTTACTTGTATGTTAATGCTATTTTTTATGTCAGTATAGTTTTACATCTATCAATATATCAACACCAAAATTGTGAATATAAGCATTAGTTTCATTGAAGATTACTTTCTTTTGCATTTTACTTCTTGCTTATAATTGTTTAAAAGCATTTGATATCAGAAGTGTAAACTATCTATCTGCCTCTTGATTCCCATTCAATTCTCATATCCATTCATGACCAATTTCAGATGTTTTCTTTTTACGTTAAGTTGCTAGTTAAATGGGCAACAGTATTCTGTGCTTCTTTTACAGATAAACTTATTTTGACTCAACTGAATAGAATATTCTGCTTTTGTTGTTGAAGTTGGTTAACCCTGATAAGACCTGTTTGAGCATGAAAAGAATCAATCAGATACTTATATGGAATGGTGCATAGATTGAGCACATTGTATCTAACAATGCTGTTATCACATTATGAGGGCATATTTCTCACCTTGCAATAGAATAATGCAATATGCTATACAACAGAGATGTGTTGTATACCACTTGATATCCAACATATATGCTCACTAGTTTTGATGGCCACCACTACAGAAATGTACAAAACAAATAAAACTGGTATAGGATAGTTTTAGTTTTTGAGGCGATGTAACATGAAGTTTCTTTTACCAGTATATTAAAGATCATTGCCTAATTGTTTCATATAAAATGAGCAACCATACAAATTACAACAAAATTTTAAAATTTTGTACAATTACATCAAACTTTATTGTGTGTGTGTTTACTTGTACCCTTGTTTTGACTTCACTATCATAAAATTGTTGTTTTCTAGTCCTCTATGGAAAACCTGTCTGGCCAAGGAGAAATATTACCTTATTTGGAAGCAGTGAAATTTGGTGAACCAAGTTCCTAAATTTACATTTACCTTAACTGTAAACTTGTTTAAGGTTTCAAATGATCAATAACATGATCCATTTTCCATGTTCCAAACTTTTACTGTGAATACATCACTTCTCATGGAGTACATCTCTCTCTCTCTTTCTCTCTCTCTCTCTCTCTCTCTCTCACACACACACAAAGTAAATTATTAATTCTAATTTTTCTGCTTTTCTATTTTATTGATGCTAAGAATAAGATCTGAACACTTAGCCACATCTCTAAATCGAATATTAAAGTAATTCAATCATCTATATCACTAAATCTAAGCTGTATTAGTTTTGATTCTGCATTATAAAGTTGATAATTAGGTTGATGGGAGTCAATTAGGATAGTCAACAATCTCATATCACAAATATGATCTTGATTTGGGTAAATTACTCTTAATTTATTTCTACTTTATGTTTTCTACACTTTGATTAAATTTGTACCTAGCAATAACATTCACAAAATCCACAATCACTTCTCCGCTTTCTTTCTTTCTTTGTTTTTGTCTATGACTATCAATAATCTCTTACTCCTACCTTCATTGACTAATGTATTATTGGTCATCCCCCACCTCTTATTTACCATTCACAATTACAGTATTTACAGCTGTTGCCTTCTCCATCCTTTCACCCATTCTCCATGTCTAACTTACCCATACACTTTTGTAATCTCCATCCATCTACACTTCTACTTCCTCTCTTCTCACTTCACATCTCGAGGGCCTACCCAGACACCTCATCACCATTTTTTAAAAAATTTCTTTCCAGCCTCCACTTCCAATCTGAGTAGTTGTGCTGTTTCTCTACAGCAAGAAACCTGTTCTGCTCATACTTGAACCCTTCTTATCCTAGCATAAAAGCACCCAGTGCATACTGTTAATTAGTTAGCATTAGGAAAGGGATTTGGCTAAAGAAACCATGCAAAAGCAGACACTGGAAGATAACGCAGTTTTTGTACCTATCGGATTTTGTCAAACTGTCTAACTTATGCCAGCATGGAACATGGATGTTAGATGATGATAAACATTAAATATTATATTTCTAAATGTACACTTCTCTTCACATAGATTCTCAATCTACTATGAGCATTTATTTTAAACTCTAGCAGCATAAAAACCAACGCCTCATCCACCACCAGTGCCCATTCCGAGGAGATAGAGAATTATATAAATTCCAGATTCCTTCAAAATGTGGTGTACTAACTTTGCAAATAAACAAGTAATCTTTATTTTCAAAATAAATTAATAAAAAGTGATGCCCCAGCATGGCTGCAGTCTAATGACTGAAACAAGTAAAAAATAAATTAATTTACTCTAGCCTAATTTACGAATCATATTTATTAAGAGCTACAGTCTGTTCTAATTAGTGGGTCTGAAATTTGTGTTTGGAATACTGGTAATGTAGCTACTGCCAGTAGTGTCCTTACAGGACTAGAAAGCCATTTAAAATTGTAAGGCTTCACAGCTTATAGAGTCACTGGAATGCTTTGATTAGCTCTCACATTGCCCTTTCTCTTTCAGAACTTCATCTCTTTTCTGTTGAATCTATATGCCATCCATCCACCCTTTTCCATAGGGTCCTATCAGAAGCAACTGTCATTACATTTTCATACAAGATTCCCAAGCGTGACCAACTGAGACTATGGATATTATCCAACCATCTCATTTTTGGTCTACTTCTAGGTCTCTTGGCAGTTGGCTTGGCTTGAAGAATCTGTCTTGCGATTTTTTTCCTTTAACATTCTAATCACATCTCAATAGTACTGGAACTATGAGCTCTCAATGCAGAGAAATAGCAGTTCAACCTGGAGAGACTCCTTGATCTCTGAGCAACACACTCTGTTGAATAATGTTACTCTAGAGATTCTTCAGAGGGACCATATATTCTGCTACTTGGATTCACAATTGTATTCTTTTGGTCTTTACTCTTTGAGACCATAGATAGATAGCCACAGAAACTGAAATGAAGATTGCAAGTTTGGCTTTTTTGTCAACCTTTCGTCTATATACCATTTCTGTGATATTTCCATGTTGGCTGTGTATGTTCTGTTTGATTGAAGACAATATATTTGTTTCTAGCTAAACATGGGAAGGTAAGATCAATCCCATGTTTGCTTTTGAATCACTACTTACTAATTTGAGATATTACCACATTTATTCTCCTCTTAATATCCTCTTCCAGGTAGCCACTAACTCTACACGATCTTGAATCTATAGCATAAACCTCTACTATTTATTACCCATTAAACTTCACACTACCACATGTTAACCTCATCAACTGATAAATGTTTACTTTTATCAGTTACAACCCTTGCCATGTACTACCAAAAGAAAATTATTAATTATATCAAGGAACTTTCACATTGCACAATGCTACATGTCTTACAGGCAGCTTCGATGAATCTCTTTACGTTTAGCAAGATTTAGTGCCTCTTGTGACAGCCTTGGATTTTAAGAAATACCTTGGCATCTTATCACTACCATCATTATTTTCTTCCCAGCTACTCCCAGCCTTATATAATGTGAGGTAGTCATGTACCTCTTCTATAGCAAAACACCCGTGCTTGTCCTTTCATACTTTAGCCTCTCAACATTTGGCATAAAACCGCCTCCCCCTTAGTTGTAGAGAGGTCTTCCATTCTTTTTCTGTCTTGGAAGTTGCTTGGCAATCTCCTTAGTGTTGGTGGCATGACAGATTAAATGTAATGCTTTACTTTGTAACACAGATAGGAGAAAGAGAGATAATGGAGAGCTGCATTGATAGGGGAGAGTTAGTAATAGATGAGAGCAACAAAGAAGTAGGGAGTAATATATGAAGATTTAATATATAAACATAACTGTTGGAAAAGATTCAAATGTGGATATACATCTCAATGTTCATCACAACATTTTATGCCCATCTTTCCATGGGAGCATGACTGGGTAATCACAGTGCTTTTGCCACAAGTCAGTCTTGGCAGGAGAGGATGGTACTGCTCAAAGTGTAGACTCAGGCCTACACTAAGCACATTACCATTCACTCTTGGCATTTCTGCAATTTTCACCCACCATTGAATAAATTCACTTGAGGGCAGCACCTCCCACTCCACCCTCACTTTCTTTATCGTGTGAATCTTGAAAAAGTTGATGAGGACTCTACCAAAGAGGAATATCTGTCCTCATGCCTTTCAACTTTGTCTGCCAGACAAACTCTTTAGCCTCTGTCACCAGGCAAAGGGAAACTGCTTTACCTGTCCAATTAAAGGAGGGTGGTGGTGGTGGTGGTGGTGGGGCAATCATCACTTTGGACTTAGCCAATAGACAGATTCATCCCACATGCAACAATTGCTTTTGTGTTTTTTTTTATTTGCTTGTGGTTGTAAAAGTGTTTGTAAAAGTTGTTTTCTTGCTATAAGGTGTTGACGTTTTTGATGTTTGATTTTATGATGATTTTATATAGTACCTCATGTCTTACAGCTTTAAATTAGTGCTGGCCTCTATTTCATTGAGTCTTCTCTTCTTTATTAACAAAGACCTTTTGGTGTGATTTCAATGGACCTACATTTAATGAGGCCTTTGTTTTTGTGAGGCCTGTCAGAGGAAAGAGGCAGATGTGTGCTAGTTTTAGTGTTCTCAGTGTTTGAGGAAGGAATTTTCCCTGTGGAGTTGGTAGCAATGGTGGAAAGCATTGTGCTTTCTCCACCACTGGGCAAATGGCTTTGAGGTGTTTAATATTTCCACAAATGCAACATTTGGGTTTTCTTCACTCTATAAAGACTGGCATCAGTTCACATTCCCAGAAACAGAGAAAATCAGGAATGTGATTGATTTCTTCTGAAGAAACCAGTGTCTGGAATTTCATGAGAATTCCAGTCCTGTTCAGTTATGGTGTGTGCTTCTCCACAATATCCTCACGCTACTCTTGAATAGCTAAGATTCTTGCCAGATCTTGATGAACTGGTATGTTGTTGACTCAAATTCTAGTCAGCCATATAATGGGGAATCATTATAAAAGCTTGGGACATGCAAATAATTGTTGCCATTCTTTTGGCTTTTTGCTTGCTGATGCATATAACAGCTACTGTCCTGTATTGTTTTCCTTTATATATGTGTAGCCATGCATCTCAGAGACATTTTTCTGTTTCTGCTGGAGTAGGAAATTTAAGAAATACAATTATTATACACAATAGTTTTTTGTTCAGTTTTTTCCCCTCCTCACTAACCAATATAACACCTGGTTTTACAGTATCATTTTTGTACTGAATGCGTGGTCCACTGGCTGACTGCCCTCCAAGAAGATAGTTATTGTGGGTTTTTTTATGTTATTGTTTTCCAGTTTTTATTGTTATTACTACTGTTGCCATTGATAATAATAATGGCAATAATCTTTGTGATGTGAAAAGTTAAATGTAATAAAGGAGTTTATTAAAAACTGATTTATTCATCTGGATCTTTTCACTTTGACCAGTAGATTTTAAAAATAATTTCTTTGTAACTAAACACTTTTAAACTTTGTATATTAGTAGAATGTGTCACATAAAACATCTCTTTCTCTTGGCGTTCTTGAGAAAATTCTGTAGTTTGTAAGTTATTTCTTGTTTAATTTCTCGTATTTCAGCAATTTCAACCAATCAATGACGTCTATTGAGGTGAATACAATTACTGCTGTTGTTTGTCAACATGTTCAACAAGAACTTCTGGCGGTGTATATTTCGTTTAAGAAACAAATTGAAATGCAATAAAATAGATTGATACACAGACCTGAGATTATCTATGTTTTTTATATATTAAATATGTAGTTAATTAGTTTTATAACAGCAACAAGAAAAAAAGTATTAGAAAAAGTTGAAAGAAAAACGCACACAAAACTAGATTATCATTTTTTTTTGTGCCCCTCCATCACTGTAGGGTTATAATTATGGGTGGACACCAAATGAGGGAATGGTTTTGTTATCCAGTTCTGTTTACGAGTGACCCCTCAGTTTATGGCCACAAAATGTTTATATTTGCAGCATCTTTCACATCATTATATAATATAAATTTATAGATATGTATAATATAAATAATAGATTTGTATGTAATACATATATGTATGTGTATATATATACATAATATCATACAGTGTAGTTATTGTATGTATAGATAAATAACTTGATGTATATAAATTCAATTTATATTATGTTGGATGCATGAAATGTTATATGTAATACTGTTTCATTCATTTATTAATTATCGCTTCTCATCATTAATACCCTTTATTCATTAAGTTATATATTAAAATGTATTTATACATCACTATATGCTTACAAATTTCAACACCCAAACCTTGTCTCCTTTTCCTTGTTTCTTTCTTGTAAACACAAGACACCCACCCACCCACCCACCAAAATCTGGGTTACACACTAAGTACATATTTAATTTGGTATATACACCCTTAATGTTAAATATATAATTTGCTAATGTCCTCTATATCATAATCGTTTTAATCGGTTTAGCCCTCATAATGTATGTTTAATCATCATCATCATCATCATCGTTTAACATCCGCTTTCCATGCTAGCATGGGTTGGACGGTTCAACTGGGGTCTGGGAAGCCCGAAGGCTGCACCAGGCCAGTCAGATCTGGCAGTGTTTCTACAGCTGGATGCCCTTCCTAACGCCAACCACTCCGTGAGTGTAGTGGGTGCTTTTTATGTGCCACGGACACAAGTGCCAGACGAGGCTGGCGAACGGTCACGTTCGAATGGTGTTTTTTTTTTTATGTGCCACGGACACAGGTGCCAGACGAGGCTGGCGAACGGCCATGTTCGAATGGTGTTTTTTTTTTTATGTGCCACAGACACAGGTGCCAGACGAGGCTGGCGAACGGCCATGCTTGAATGGTGTTTTTTTTTTTTTATGTGCCACGGACACAGGTGCCAGACGAGGCTGGCGAATGGCCACGCTCGGATGGTGTTTTTTTACGTGCCGCCGGCACGGAGGCCAGGCGAGGCTGGCACGGCCACGATCGGATGGTGTTTGTTACGTGCCACCAGCACGGAGACCAGTTGATGCGGTACTGGCTACGGTCACATTCGGATGGTTTTCTTATGTGTCACTGGCACTGGTACCACAAAACTACAAATTCCATTGATGTTCATCGATTTTGATTTGATTTGATTTTCACTTGCCTCAACAGGTCTTCACAAGTAGTTATGTGTCCCAAGAAGGAAGGTATGCACAGGTGGACTGACTACGTCCCAGGTAGGAGCCATGGGTTATGGCCTCACGTGTCCTGTCGGGTCTTCTCGCGCACAGCATACTTCCAAAGGTCTCGGTCTCTGGTCATTTCCTCGGTGAGACCTAAAGAGCGAAGGTCGTTCTTCACCACCTCGTCCCAGGTTTTCCTGGGTCTACCTCTTCCACAGGTTCCCTCAACCGCTAGGGTGTGGCACTTTTTCACACAACTATCTTCATCAATTCTTACTACGCGTCCATACCAGCGTAGACGCCTCTCTTGCACACCACATCTGATGCTTCTTAGGTCCAACTTTTCTCTCAAGGCACTTACACTCTGTCGGGTATGAACACTGACATTACACATCCAACGGAGCATACTGGCTTCATTTCTTGTGAGCTTACGCATATCCTCAGCAGTCACGGCCCATGTTTCACTGCCATGTAGCATGGCTGTTCGCATACATGCTTCATACAGTCTGCCTTTTACTCTGAGCGAGAGGCCTTTTGTCACCAGCAGAGGTAAGAGCTCTCTGAACTTTGCCCAGGCTATTCTTACTCTAGCAGTTACACTTTCGGCACACCCACCCCCGCTGGTAACGGAAACTATCAACTACTTCAAGTTTTTCTCCCTGGAATGTGGCGGAAGATGGTCTCTGCGCATTTTCAGTCTTTATTGAACCAGAGCATCTGCCACATACAAAAACTATCTTCCTAGTTAGCCTTCCTTTGACATTGCTGCACCTCTTATGTGTCCATAGCTTACACTTGGTGCATCTTATAGAGTTCCTACCTACGCCTTTTCTACAGATCGAGCAGGGCCATCTACCTGAAGGCGTTTGAGATTTGTCTACCTTCCTACTTATTAGGACTTTGGTTTTAGCTAGATTGACTCTAAGGCCCTTCGATTCTAATCTTTGGTTCCATGCCTGAAACTTCTCCTCGAGTTCTGATAGTGACTCAGCAATTAGAGCAAGGTCATCAGCATAGAGGAGCTCCCAGGGGCATCCTGTCTTGAATTCCTCCGTTATTGCCTGGAGGACTATGATAAATAGGAGGGGGCTGAGGACTGAGCCTTAGTGGACCCCAACCTCCACCCGGAATTCTTCACTGTACTCATTGCCAACCCTCACCTTACTAACAGCTTCCCTGTACATGGCATGCACAGCTCTCACTAACCATTCATCTATCCCTAGTTTCCTCATTGACCACCAGATAAGGGATCGGGAGACCCTGTCAAAGGCTTTCTCCAAGTCGACGAAAGCCAGGTACAGTGTTTTATCTTTGGCTAGGTATTTCTCCTGCAGCTGTCTCACCAGAAATATGTCATCAGTAGTGCTTTTCCCTGGCACGAAACCAAACTGCATCTCGTCTAGGTTGACTCTCTCTCTCTAATCAGTTGGGCTCTGATCCAACAGCTTAATACCTCTGTAATTGTATCTAGGCCTTAACTTTTACCTTTGTAGCAGTTGACTATTGTGCTACTACACCAGTCATTGGGTATGACTCCTTTGTGTATCACCTGGTTAACTATATGGGTGACTAGGCTATAGCCGACACTGCCAGATATTTTGAGCATCTCAGCAGTAATTCCTGATGGGCCTGGGGCTTTCCCTGTCTTCATGCTTCCAATTGCCTTAACTACCATGGAACTGTCAACTTGGATAGCTGGTCCCTCTATTGGGTCGACATTCGGCAGACTCTCTTTATCCCATTCATTCTCTTTGCTGAGCAATTTTCGTAGTGGCATCTCCAAACCTCTCTCTTTGCATCCTCATTTAGCGCAAGTGAACCATCATCCATGCGAACACATTTCTCTCCTACTACATCATGATTCTCTCTCACACACTGTCTTGCAACACGAAACACCTAAGTCTTTGGTCCTCACGGCACAGAACATTAGCAAATTTTTTCTTATCTGCTTCCCCTCTAGCTAAATATACCTGTCTCCTAGCTTCTCTTTTTGCAGTCTGATACAATTCCCTACTACCGCCTTTCCTCCAGTCCTTCCAAGCCTGTCTCTTGTCTCTAATAGCCCTGTCTACAACATTGTTCCACCACCACGTTACCCTGGGACGAGATTGGACTTTTCTCCATCCACAAATCTGGTCAGTGGCTCTCAGCAGATTGTCCCGTAGAAACCTCCAGTTGGCTTCCACATTATGTGATGCTATATCCCCTTCTATTTCGTCGAAAGCTTCAAGTAGAACTTCTCTAAATCTCCGTCCATTTACACGATCTTTAAGTTTCCAGACTCTTCTCCTCTGAGCTGGTCTTCTTCTGGGCAGCCATTTGGCCCTGATCCTGAAGTCACTAACTACTAATCTATGTTGAGGAGTACATTCCTCGCCTGGGAAGGTTTTGGCATTTCTAAGTAGCCCTCGTATAAGTTGTGGCATCCGGTGCCGGCGACCAAGTATCGATCTATTTTATTGCATTTCAATCTGTTTCTTAAACGAATATATAATATGTAATGTGAGTATCTGTGCAACAGAGAGGGAAATTAAAACTGCATATGTTGTGAACTTAGAATATGTGTTTATTAATAAAAGTTTAATAACGATAATCTTTTATTTATACGGACGTGACTGATATGAAATTTGTCATAAATAACAGTGACAAACTAAATAGACACCACAGGAAGTTGTTGTTGACTAACAACAGCAGTAATTGTATTCACCTCAATAGACGTCATTGATTGGTTGAAATTGCCGAAATGCAAGAAATTTAGCAACAAATCTTTATATATAAAAGAGAGGTTGTGTGCTGTCCATCTCCTATGATTTATATTTCTAACTACTCCCACATTTTGCGGTGCAGTTTAACCAAAACTGGGTATCTTATAGTCGTGATTCATATCGAGCCCTTCTGGGTATTAGCGTGTGTCTACGTTGAGTCTACGATTTAAAAAAAAAATTACCATCAATTTTCCCCATTTTTTAATGCATTTTTGGCATATAAAAGGGAAGTAACTCTCTAAAAATTTATTATTAAATCTCAGAACATAAAAAGCTACAGTAACCCCCTCCCCCCCTTGTGGTTAGCCATATTGAGATGGCTATTATACTTTACATCTCTAAAAATGCTTATACAGTTATTTCCCTTACAAACCCGAGCAACGCCGGGCGATACTGCTAGTAGCTTATAAACTACAGAATTTTCTCAAGAAAGCCAAGAGAAAAAGATGTTTTATGTAACACATTCTACCAGTATACAAAGAAATTATTTTTTAAATCTGCCGGGCAAAGTAAAAAGATCCATTCATCATGATGAAATACATCAACTATATATAAATGTCAATGCCACAAAACTCACTAACTGCAAAATATAAAAAAAGATCTAAATATCAAAAATAGAATATTTAATATTCTGAAGATAGATTAATAATGAACTAGATAAAGAGAGGCCATCTTCACAACATATCTTAGTTTCTGTATTGGACTGATATTAGACAGATTTTATGATGAGTAAAAATTTTTTAAATGTGATATATCACAAAAGACCTTGTCTCTTCCTCCCCCTCCTTTGCTTCATTATTTTAATGTCTGTTTGGTGTTTATTTTAATGTCCATTTTTCCTTGCTTATAACATAATTTGTTGAGGCAAGTTTTCTACAGCCAGATGCCCTTCCTGTCACTAACCCTCAATCGTTTCCCATACAAGGTACATTGCCCCATGACCAGACATATTTTCACAAGATTAGAAAGAGATTCCACTTGTATTACAGCGATGCATGTTTAAAAGTATCTCATCAAGATAAGGAGACACATGCACACAACAGGTTTCTTTCATACTGGGTTGACCTGGATGTATAGTAGAAGCCATTCCAGATGTTATGCATTGGAACTGACTTCAACTACATGATTGGAAAGCAAACTTCTTACAATTATTGAAACTATCACCTTGGAGGGTTTACCCAAACAAATTACTTCCAGTGCTAATTTTTCTAAGTCTACTGCTTATTATATTGGTTTCTTTCTGCCAAAATATTAATTTATTGTGAAATAAACAAACCAACACTGGTTTTCAAGTGGTGGTGGTAACAGAGCTCCTACCCATCTCTCTTCCAAACAGTTTCTGTCTACCAAATTTAATCACAAGGCTTTGTCCCAAATTGTTTCACAGTGTAATTGGACCCAAAACTTATTCCCTGTATTGTTTTAATTTATTGTAGGCACAGTGTGTGTCTAAGTAGTTAAGAAACTTGTTTTCCCACTGTATAACACATTGGGCAAATGTCTTTTTTCTGTAACCCTAGGCCAACCAAAACCTTGCAAGTGGATTTGGTAGACGGAAACTGAAAGAAGCTCATCATGTGTATCTGCGAACTCATGTGTGTGTGTGTGTGAATTGGTATCTCTTTCTCTTGATACCACATGATGGTTGTGAACAAAAGTCACTGCCATACATCAGTGTTTTTCATTTCCAGTCTTCTGTGACATGTTTGGTCATGGGAAAATATCACTTTACATGGAAACAAGGGAAGGTTGGCAATAGGAATGGCTGTAGAAATTCTACCTCAGCAAATTTTGCCCTAGCCATGCAAGCATGGAAAAATGGATGTTAAAATGATGACGATGATGTACATGAAGCAAATAAGATGTTACTTGTATTCAAACTATGATTCTCCATGGTTGTGAAATGTGGGCTTTCAATGCAAAAGACTGCAAGGGCAAGAAATTAAGTCAGCAGCCTCCAATGGATTTATGATGTCAATATGCATAAATGCCAGAGTTGAAATGAGTTGAGAGAAAAACTGGGGATAAGAAGAATCAAAGGCTTGCAGCAGATCTGAACAAACTACCACCCCTCTCTCCTTCATGTTGGGCATCAGCTCCTAAGGTACCTACTTTGCACAGTCTTCTGCCATCTATTATAATGCATTGTGATCACAGTCTAGTTGCACAGCAAGCTCAAGGTTTGTATCTTGTCTGTCTGCTCAAACCAGTTTGTCCACTCTCTGGTGCTTCATGTCAGTGGTCATAGTTCTTGCCTCCACTACATGTTTATCTTCAGTGCTGGTTTCTCCAACTTTCAGCTTCTTTGTCCAACTGTGCACACTAATCTTGTCAGTGGTGTCATCTCTATAAACAACCAATCATTCAGTAGATGATGGCACTTTGCTTCTACTTGAAACTTAGTTATCAGCAATGAAGAAAAGGAAGAAGAGATACTAAAGTGAAAGAGTTCCTCTACCAACATAATGAATTTGGATAAGCAGTGTTAATAAAAAAAGTTATGTCTACTTAACATTGCTTTCAGTAGAACCCGTTTGTGTGTGTGTGTGTTTGTATATAATAATAACATCGATCATTAATTGATTTTTACAATTCTGTAAATAATAATATTTTATAAGCTTAAAGCTAATAAGCAATCACTGTGCAATGACTAAAGAAAATAGTCTAGTATAAGCCTTTGATGGAAAAAAAATAGGGTTCTCTATTTTTTTCCATCAAGGGCTTATATGCCCCAGTATTAAACTATTTTCTTTAGTCATTGCACAATGATCGTGATCACTTTTAAGCTTATAAAATATTATTATTTACAGATTCATAAAAATCGATGCTGCCTACCAAAAACTATTTATTTATATATTTGTATTTGGGTATACTCGTGTATGTATGTGTGTGAATGTGTATAATATGGATATATCTATATTTTGCCAATTTATATTTACTGCCACTGTTTGCACCCTTCACTCCCCCTCTTATCTACCTGTTGCTCACTTTCTCTCTTTCTCTCATCTTCCCATTTGCTTTTAACATCTCATCTCTCTGTCAATCATACCACTCCATTTCTTATCACTGCCATCACTCTGCCTTCCCCCTCCTTTATTAGGTTTATGTATAAAAGAATATTGATCTATCCTCATCACTCTACTTGTGCCGTTTCCTCTTCCGCCATCCATCTTCCCACTCACTTCAATCATCACTATCAGCCAAGCAATTTCACTTGCTTGATCACTGCCATCTACCATTTCTTCTCTGTTTCTTTTTTTTCTTACTGTCCTCCCCCCACAGCTTCTCTGCCACATCAGTGCTCTTTCATCTCTGGCCAATCCTCATGGCTCTCACACATCTCTTTCAATAACTCTCTGGACCCCCCTATTCAGTACAACCTACCTTGTCACCCTTGTCACTCTATCCCTATCTTTCTCACTAACCATTTACCCTGATCCTATCCTTATCCCATTTTCCTTCAGCAGTGCCCTCCCCAATAGTGACCAATCTGTTACCCTCTCTTCTACTACCCTCTCACAACTATGAACCTGTTCCTCTCATCATATTGTATTCTCTTCTATCACCTTGTCTATAATCATATCTCTCTCACCTTTAGTTAGAGACCTTTTTAGGCCCTTCAGTCTTACAAGTTTTCAAGTGACCTCACTAGTATTAGTGTCAAAAAAAAAAAAAAAAAAAAAGCATCCAGTACATTCTGGAAAGTGGTTGGCATTAAGAAAGTATCCAACTGTAGAAGCCATGCCAAGCAGACATGGGTGAAGCATAGCACAGTCTTCCAACTCATCAGATCCTTTCAAGCCATCCAACTCATGCTGGCATAGAGAGTAGATGTTTGATGATGATGATGATCACAGTGACAATGAAAATACTACTTCTGCTTTATTTTCCATTAGCTACTGTAACGAATGCTTGTGAAATACAAAATAAATTTGATGTTTAAAAAAGAAAAGAAAGGCATGCAAGAAACATTCTATAATCTTAGAAATTACAATTTGGTTTAATTTTTATTTATTTATTTTTTGGAAATGTTGGTATAATTGAGGAATCTATAAATAGCTTAACCCATTCACTGATGATGGTATGTTTTTATCATATTTACTGTTCACATTAATTCCTAAATCTAAATTGTTGTTCACATCAGTTCCATGATCATCTTTATATTTCTACTCCCTACCTCGTTCTTTCGAAATATTGTTTAATTTTTTTCTTATAGAAATTGTATAAATCTGATTCTTTAGATGTTGCTTCAGATGTAAAAATGATTTCCATGTTACAGAACTTTCTGAGTTGTGCAATGAAAACACACACACACAAAGAGCCTCAAACAAAGAACATTAGTTTATAGATTTTTAAAGAGGAATGTGTAACAACATGAAATTAATTTTGAGCTTTCAAAATGGTGATAAAATTTGCATGCGTAGGAAACTGGCTGTTAACACATGTGGATGTGTGTCGTTAATGTGTGTTTGTTCTCTTGTGTGTGGATCCACATGTGATTGGCTAAATAAATGCATAGAAATTCTATTAACTGGTTTGATGTTGAGTTAGTTTCATTAGTTCTAATGGGTTAGGATTTTGGAAGCTAAGTGTTGAAGAGAGGATTGTTTGAGTGTCACTTGTGTCTTCAGTAATCATCATCAGGTTGAGAGGAGGATTTTTTTTATACCTAAAACTTGCTAATAAATTCACTGATATATATAAAAGTATTTGTGGGTGGCTGTTTGTATGTATGGATGAATACATGTATGTGTGTATCATTATCATGGTCTTAATGTTCACCTTCCCATGCTGCATGAACTGGGTAGCATTTGTTGAAGCAGATTTTCTAGTTGGATGCCCTTCTTGTTGTCAACCTTCACCTATTTCCCAGTAAGGTAATATTTCCCCATGACCGGACAAAGAGACACAAAAATACACATGTCCATCTTCACACTAGCACATGTGTGCATGCACACACAAAGGTTTCTTTCAGTTTGCATGTACCAAATCCACTCACAAGGCTTTGGTTGGTCCAGAGTTATTATAGACAAGACTTGCCCAAGGTACTATGTAGTGAGACTGAACCTAAAACACCTGTGTGTGTTTAATATATTTGTGTGTATGTGTGTGATTGTTTTGGTTTGTTTCATATGTTTTTCAAGCTAGCATAGCTAAGAAGTATATTTTGAAGCAGAATTTGCAGTCAAGTTATGTTTCTGTTGCTATACCAGTTTTTCAAGTAAGGAATTTTTATTCTGGTGTAATTAAAGAGTGAGAGGGAGGAAGCAGACGATTTTGTTAAGAAATGCCAACAAACTTCTTCCATCAAAGCCTACCACAAATGATGACAGCCATTTGTAGGTGAGCTGCAGACAGTGACATCAATGCATAGTCCCATAGTTCAGTATAGTTCTGTAAACATTCACACATATGCATACATTTGTCTATCCCTCTTTCTGTCTTGTGTGTGTATGTGTGTTTGTATAAATATGTGTGTCTATGTATATATATATATATATATCACATTTTGATAATTTCCACAACGATCAAAATAAGGCATGCCAGGAAACCCAGTTACCCTTTTAGGAAATATGACCTTGCTTGGAAGATTGGAAATGAACAGTGTTACTTGTATGACAGTGATGCTCATTTGCAATGGCTTGCAGTCCACTATAAAAGGGTATCTGGGTTTCCTGACATGTTTTATTTTGATCTTTGTGAAAATGACCAAAATGTTATCTTTGTAAAAATGAAAGGTCCCTTAAATGGTATTTGTTTCCCTACATAAAATATATCTGGGCTGTTAGCTGTTCATTAGACTGGGAGATTATTTCCTCACTTGGAAACAGGTAGGTGTTGGCAACTGGAAAGGTATCTAGCCATAGAAAAACTCTGTCTCATTGTACTCTTATCTGACCCATGCAAGCATGAAAAATTCATTTAAAATATTTTGGTGACAGTGATGATGATCCTTTTGCTTTCATAGCTGTGAGCACAAGTCAGTGAATTGGTGTTTAATATTTGCTTAGATTTTTGTCTTTACATAGTTTCCCAATATTCTATTTTCTTTATTTTCATTCAAAGCTCAAACGATTTGTCAAGTTTTGAGCTTTGAATAAAATTTGATTTATGGGATGAAGTTGACCACTTCTTTATCACATACTCTAGTCTGTGTGTGTATGAATTCACACAGTAATGCTTCACTTAACAATGTTCTACCTTAATGATTTTAATTTTTAACTCTAAAAATCTTATTACACAAAATAAAATCACAACCTGCATGGTGGTGTTGGGCATGCATGATGTATTCACATTCTCTCCACTAGTCTTTCTTTTATTGTACAAACTTTTGAGTTAGTTCACTCTTTAATATACCCAAACAAAAATATACCGTGAATATTACTGATAATACTAAGAAACTGTGCAATGTCTTGAGAAAGAAAATACAAGTTCATAAGTGAACACTGGAAAAATCATTCAAGATTTAGCTTCAAAATTTTGTTTGCTTTCATCAACTGAATCTGTGCTTTTCAACTGATAAAGAAAAGATATCTCAATGCAGTTAGAAGTATACATTCTTTGCACTTGGATATATCTGCATCAGTTTTGACGTTGAGCATTCAGTTGTTCTAATAACTGAATTACCTGCTTCTGAATTAAGTTGTAAGTGGTATTCCACTGATAAATATACCCTTAAAGGAATATTGTAGCAGAATCAGTGTGACAGACTATATGAAAAAATGTATCTTTGAATTGCAACAGCAATCCATCCAAAGGACTTTTACACAGTTTGTCTACTCATAAACTATGGGTTGATCTGAGGCTATAGAAAATGACACTTCTTTAGGATGCCATGTAATGGGTCCAAACCCAGGATTCCATGATTGCAATGCAAGCTTTTTAACCATTTGGCATGCGGCAGTGTGTGCATGCATGTACTCATTGCAATTAACTAGGGTACATAATAAAAAGGTGGCCAGCTTGGAAAATAATCTCTTATCAGCAGGGATAACTCAGCAAATGAAAGATTAAATGTGCATTTAGAAACTAGAAAGAAGGATACTGAGAAAGTGGTTTGGCTTAATGTAAATGTGTCAGGAAGAATTACAAGTGTTAATATTGAAATTTTATTTTCCCTCCTCAAAATTAGAATAAAAGAATATGGTTACACACCCTCACAAATTCCATGTAGATAGAACAAGCCTATTATAGAAGTACATGCCAGCAAGAAGCTCCATTACAAAAGAAGAATTGTTAGTGCCAGGTTTCAAAGTAGCTGGAGATCAGTTAACATTATTGTTTTGAGGTAATACAGCTAGAGCTAAGTTAAGACCCCTGTGTTGAAAATACAAGGACAGTTAAAGGCCTCATAAAATGTAGACTTCCAGTCATGGAATGCAAATAAAAAGTTTAGGTTACTGCTTCACTGTTTTAAGATTGGTTTACAGATCACTTTGTACTTGAAGTAAAAGTTATTTGGAAGACTCCATTTCATGTGCTACTGATCATAAAGCACCTTCTCATCCATAATTTCGACATCAAATACATCATTTTTGTAACCAATGGATCAAGACATTAGTGCCACATTTTAAATTGTATTATCTTTGGCACACATTTGATCAGTTAATAAATGCTATTGATAATGAAGGGAGCTCAGCACTTAAAGGATTTTTGGTAATCATTCAATGTTTTTGGTGCAGTGAAAATCAAAGAGAACCTGGAGCAAAGTTACAGATGGGAAAAATATCAGTCATCAAGAACAAACTCTGCCCTTAATTTATTGATGATTTTTAAAGGATTTGAAGAACAAGTTGAGATTATTTGAAATGAAACAAGCAATCATTATTATTGCTAATCAATTGCACCTTGATGTTTCTTCATATGACATATATTGATCTTTCATTTCCACATGTAGGAGTGGCAAATGAGGATCTCATTGAAATAAATGGAAGATTATTTAGAAGAAGCTGAACAAAATCTAACAGTGGAAACTCTTGTATATTCTTTAACCTTTCAATGGCTCAGTGAACCTGTTAACTTTTCACAAAAGGTTTAATTTAAAAAACAACAGATTTTGTAGCACCCCTATTCCCTGATTCAAATTTCAAATTAACTAAGAAAGTTGCTGCAGGCCTAAATATATCTTGCATTTACTAATATGAAATTTATAAAGAAAGGAAAAGAAGGTTATGGAAGCAAGGAATTCTTGACACATCATTATTTAATGTCCTCTGCTAGCATGTGTTGGAAGGTTTGACAGGATCTGGTGAGCCACAGGGCTGCACCAATATGCAATGTTGTTTTAGCATGGTTTTTACAGTTGGATGCTCTTCCTAGCACCAAACACTTTACTGTTTGTACTGGGTGCTTTTTTTTTTTTCATGTCACCAGCACTAGTGAGGTTGCCAAGTAACTCGCAAAACTGAAAAAGCACAGGGAAAGGAAAGAAAGATTAAAAAAAAAAAAAATGAACAAGTGGATAGAATATTTGTGAGGAGGGAGCTGGCTTTATGCTAGATGTTGAAAGGCTAAAGTATGATAGAGGGACAAGTATGGGTGTCTTGCAAAAGAGGAGATACATTTCTAAAAAAGAGTTGTGGGGGATACTCCTATTTCAAGTGAACCAATATGAGTAGTAAAACCATATCAAATGATGAAACGGAAACAAGCAGCAGTCATGTGGTGAATGAATGAGTGGTGGTGAGGATGGATTGTATATATATATATATATATGTATATATATATATATATAGATATATATATACATACCTTTCCTTCTTGGGACACAAAACTCCACTTGTAAAGACCCGTTGAGGCAAGTGAAAATCAAATCAAAAAATCAAAATCAAATCAGATATCAGAAAGCGGAACCAAAATGGAAGTCGATCAACATCAATGGAAATTGCGGCTGTGATACCAGTGCCGGTGACAAGTAAGTGAACCATCCGATTGTGGCCGTTGCCAGCGCCGCCCCGACTGGGTCCGTTCCGGTGGCACGTAAAAGCACCATCCGTTTGTGTCCGTTGCCAGCCTCACCTGGCCCCCGTGCCGGTGGCACATAAAAGCACCATCCGTTCATGGCCGTTGCCAGCCTCGCCTGACCCCCGTGCCGGTGGCACGTAAAAAGCACCATCCGTTCATGGCCGTTGCCAGTGCCGCCCCGACTGGCCTCCGTGTCGGTGGCTCGTAAAAGCACCATCCGTTCGTGTCCGTTGCCAGCCTCACCAGGCCCCCGTGCTGGTGGCATGTAAAAGCACCATCCGTCCGTGGCCGTTTGCCAGCACCGTCTGGCACCACATAAAAAGCACCCACTACACTCGCGGAGTGGTTGGCGTTAGGAAGGGCATCCAGCCGTAGAAACACTGCCAGATCAGACTGGGCCTGATGCAGCCTTCTGGCTTCACAGACCCCAGTTGAACCGTCCAACCCATGCTAGCATGGAAAGCGGACGCTAAATGATGATGATGATGATGATATCTATATATATATATTATATTATTTATAATTTATCTAATAGGAATGATCATGAGTTATGCTTAACCTTTTGTGTTGTTCTTTAACACTTTCAAATTTTCAAGTCAAATCTCATTAGTAAGAATACTGCCTATCATCTATAACAATTAAGGGTAGAGGATTGGTATAATTGTTAGAGCTTGGGACAAAGTCTTACGGAATTTAGTTTTGAACTTTTACATTATGAGTTCAAATCTCAGTGAGGTCAGCTTCATATCAAAGTTTGAAAATAAAAATTAGTCATGTGCTGGAAGGTCATTTAATAGGTCATACCTTTCCTTTCTCACAAATTTGGTACCAGTTTGTTATGTTAGAAATTATTATTTGTATTTGAACTAAATTCTTAATGATTAGATATTTGGAACTGTTGGCATCAGGAAGGGCATTCAGCCATAAAAGCCATGCCAAAAGAGACAGTGGAATTTGGTGCATTCCTCTGAGTTGCCAGCTCCTATCAAACTGTCCAACCCATGCCAGCATGGAAGCTAGGCATTAAATAATGATGATGACTCAGAAGTCAAGGTGTTACTTACTGTGTATGCATTATCATTATTGTCATTTTAACATCCACTTTTTTATGTTTGTATGGGTCAGATGGAATGCACTGAGGCGGATTTTCTTTGGCTGGATGCCCTTCCTGTTGTCAACCTTCACCTGTTTCCAAGCAAGGTGTTTCCCCATGGCCAGATATGTTTTTCACAGAAAATTGGAAACAAACAAGATTACCTGTATATGGTATTGCTTGTTTACAACTATCACATGACATCAAGGCAAGGGTGCACACAAACATACTGTATACTCATTGGTTGGTTCAACATCTATTTTCCCATGCTCTTCCTGATACAATCCTTTAACTATTTTTCAAGTAAGGGATTGTGTGTGTAATGTTATTGATCCTTATGCTTCAATTTATATATTCTGTTTGTTATCAAATTGTTCACTTCTAAAGGATAAAAAAGATTCACTGATAACATACATTTTTAAAAAAAAGGCTAAAAAGAGAATCTTGTTAAATTTTAATAGTTATTTTTGTGAAAGATCTGGGTGAAATGGTGAGTAATTAATAAAGAAGGTGTTTTATGTGTAATGTTCTGTACATTTGAGTTTAAATATATGCTTGTTATGAATATCTTCTGAACATTGACTATGTTACATGTAGTAATAACTTATCCTTTGGATTCATCCTGGCTGAACATACAGTATTGGTTATCAAATAGCAACAGTTATTTTGATACATTCACAGTCCTTTAGCTGTGAGATTTTAATGAAAGGTAAAGATTGAAATAACAGGATAAGTGATATTAGTAGAAGCACAAGTATTCAGATTGAAAGTTTGTATGTAAAGTATTGTTGCTAGATTGAGTTTAAAACTCAAATAGTCACATCAATAATTGGTTGAACCAAAAGAGTTGTTGAATGTTGGTTTAATAGATACTGGTAGAATGGTAGCACAGCCAGTGCTTTGTTAATTCCAAACTGGCTGTAAGAAACTCCCAAGACTTTATGACTTATTTATTATTATTTTAAAACATGTAAGAAATTATGTGTGATTGCAGGTGGGCAATGTTAGGTGAATAAGTTTGCAAAAATTCTAACAAGTCTGAAAAGTTTTGACCTTTTAGGGATATTCTCTTCAAAGGGATTCCATTAACTTTATTCAAGTAAAGCTGGGTCTTACTGAATGCTTCTTAAGTAGTAAATGGATTTGCTAAATTTAGATTTGATTTTTGCCAACACATGCTGCTACAGTCCCGTTTCATGGTGTCTATAGATAGATCTTGTGTATTTTTGTATGTTGTTAACATACTACTACCACATAATGATAATAATGTCATGCATTAAAAATCAATTCTGTGTGACTCCATCAAAGAAAGTGCTGAAGCTGATGTTACTAAGTAGACCAAAATCATAATCCTTTTGCTTGTTAAATCTGAATGTGACCCCAATTGCTTTTATAACTCCAAGATTATTTTAGAGCAAAACTAGACATGTTTTCATGTGTGTGTGTGTGTTTTATCTTTTACTTGTTTCAGTCATTGAACTGTAGCTGTGCTATGGCACCACCTTGAAATGGTTTTTGTCGAACAAATCAACCCCAGTATTTTTGTTTTTTTTAAACTAGGTACTTATTCTGTTGGTCTCTTTTGCCAAACTGATAAGTTATGAGGATGTAAACAAACCACCAGTTATCAAATGGCAGCAGGACACACGCATGCATATGCACACACACATGTATACAATGGACTTCTTTCAGTTATTGTCTACCAAATCCACTCACAAGTCTTTGGTCAGCCCAGGGCTATAGTAGAAGAAATTTGTCCATGGTGCCATGCAGAAGAACTGAATCCAGAGCCATGTGGTTGAGAAGCAAACTTACCACACAGTCATACCTGCATACACACACAGAAATTATCTTTACTTGTCTCTATTATATAGTATTTGGTTGTTCCCATTGTCTTTTGTGGTTGACTTTTGCTGTTAAACATAGATGTTTGTAGTTTTCCCAGTAGATTATTTGTCAACATAACATTGTCTTTCAACAAATCAATTGAACAGGTTTGATTCAGTTATATATCAGAAATACTTGTTAGTTCCTTTGGAAACTTATTTTGTCTGTCATCATCTTGTAAACGCAACAAGAAGTGAAGATAATCACCAACAGAACAAAAAAGAAAAAAAAATGCCCATTTCTGTAGATATGTAAATCTGGTGTTTGAATCTCATTTTTTTGTGTCAGAATATTGTTTGCTATATTTATCTAGAAGTTTGGAAATTGCCAAAATGGTTGTAGTTTTTCTTTTACTTTCTTTTTTGTTTTTAACATCACATCCTGTCTCCCCACTATTTCTTTCTTTCACATTTGTACTGGATATGAATGTATCTGGTTTCCTGAAGGTTAGTTTTATAATTTATTGGATGCAACTGATAGCTATGACAAACTGCCTTATTTCATAGCTTCTAATCTTTTCACTGTGTGAAGGCATGCAAAGAATGTAGCGGTAAAAAATGCTTTCTATAACCATGTGATGGAGGGAATTACCTTCCTATATTATTCAGGTTTATATCCATTTTTCCAACACCCCACTCCCCTTATGCTATCTTAAGTATGTTGTTATTAGCAAATTTCATTTATTTGCTTATGAATTGTTGTGGCAACTTTATTTTTATATAGAAGGATCCTCATTTGCTAACATCACTGACTATAGGGAAGGGTTATGGGAGCCTGTATATAGTCAATCAACTTGTTGGAAATAACAGCCAAATGTCCCTCCTGGCTCAAAAACATAAAAAAGGAAAGGATGCATTAGGATAGTGTAGTCTTAAATAAATATAAAAAGATGATCTTAACTAGAATACCTTGAGCATAGATCTATTCAATCAGATCACACCTGGTGTTAAATAACAATCACTTCAAACATGAAGAGAAAGTGATATTGATTTTAAACTTGTTAAATTTAGCAATATATATCTAGCACCCCATACCCCCAATAGTCATGCTTCAGCATCTTGATGTTGTATTCACTGTGTTTCTTAGTATTTTTTTTTTTAATTGGGACTTTTTTTTTTTTTTTGAATGTAGCATTTGAGTTGGTGAAAAATGTTTACAAGCTGTGTCACCTCCACCAGTGTTTCGTATTATCTTATCACTGAAAGTTTAGCTTGCTTATGTTTTTACCCGCCAAGGAATGAGGTTATGTTTTCATCAGTGTTGGTTTGTCCGTCTGTCTGTCTGCAAAACAACTCAAAAAGTTGTCAACAGTATTTGATGAAACTTACAGGAAAAGTTGGTAATGAAACAAGGAACAAATGATGAAATTTTGGTAGTGATCCGGGAACTTTTATGGATTCTTGAAGGATTTTTCATTTGTTATATCTACTTTACATGAAGTATTACAATGTTACATTCTTTGATTATCTCCCTTGAAAACACATTCATCAATTCCACGCAACCTATGATACTGTTGCTGAATCCAAAGTTTATTTTCGTTTCTCTATTAGTAATTTTACTTGCATATCTATCTTAAAATAAACTGCTTGGCAGAGGTCTGCGGAGGATGATATGACAAGCCTTGACTATTGGGGTCGACTCAAAAAGCTCAGGCTTTGCTCCCTCTGCCTCTGCTGTGAGCTCTATATCTTCTGTATGATGTGGAAAATATTCCATCAACATTGCCCGTCTTTAAAATTCGTCCAAGGCTTGGCCCCTGTGCCATCCGTCCACTACAGAAATATTTGTGTCATATCACAATACTATGACAGAACTATTTCACCTCAATTGACCCTGCTCTCTTCAACATAATGCCAGACACATAAAGGAGGAAAGTGACTTCACAGCATTCAAATGATCCCTAGATGATTACTCCCAACAAATACCAGATAAACTACCCACACCCAGATATGTCTCTGAAAACAATAACCCTCTGCTTGAATGGGCTACGATTCCCCAGAGCTGACTGTATCGCTTCCAGGTGGTGCTATTAAATTAGACAAGGTTGCTACATTAGGAGATGACACTGTAGCTCTTGGCAGCTGAATTTAGGAAGGGAAGGGGGAGTCTTAAAGATGACCCAACTGCCACCACCAAAGAAAACATTGATTGTGTTTACCTCATGGTGATGGATGACAGGTGATTGACTATAAATCAAATATTCAATGCTATTAGCATATTCCATGAGAGAGTTGAGAATATTCTGCAGAATGAACTTGGCATGACAAAGGTTTCTGTTTGGTGGGTGCCACATCTTCTGACACCTGATCAAAAGTGCACCAAACTGATCACCTCACAGGAAAATCTGGTTTCTTTGAATGTTTCCTAACCCAGGATGAGTATTGGGTTCATCACTTTGAGCCAGACAAGGAGACTATCCATGCAGTGGAAACACCTGTCCTCACCTGGTCCAAAGAAGGCCATGGTCATTTCATCTGCTGACAGGGTGATGGCCTCAGTTTTTGAGATGCAAAAGGCATTGTGTTTATTGACAATCTTCAAAAGGGTCATACTATCAATTACTGAGGCAGTTACAGAAGGCTATCAAGACCAAACATCCAGGAAAACTGATGGAAAGGATCTTCTTTCATTGGGACAATGCTCCAGCACAAAAGCCCATGGTTTCAATGGCTGCTGTGTGTGACTGTGGCTTTGAACTGGCTTATCAGTCTCTCTGTTCTCCTGATTTGGCTACATCTGGCTATCATCTGTTCTCCAACATTAAAAAACAACAACACTTGACTGGAAACCAGTGTCACAGTGATGGTGTCATATCTGTTGTTGATGACTTTTACCAACTGGATGAAAGCTTCTTAACCAATGCAACACCCATGGAAGAAGTGTGTGAACTACAAGGGAGATGATGTAAAATAAATCTCAATTGGTCACATTCCATGAGAGTATCTTGGTCAGCCTATGAACTTTTCAAACAACCCTCATAATTCTTTTGATACCAATCTGCCTGTGACTGCCCTGGTTCTGTGATACAAACTTCATATTTTAAAATGATCTAAAATAAAACCTTCCATCAAAATTTCATGTTTTAAACACTGGTTTAATAATGACAATTATTTTAGTAAATTTTTCATTAATTTCTAATTGATAGGAACACAAGTAGTTTACTGCAATTTTGTTATCTATTATAGTGATTGAGGTAAAATAAGACATGAAAAAACTCAACTTGTCTACACTGTAGAGCTCTTGCTTCATATTTACAAACTGACACACAAAGCATAATTTAAAACAAAATTAAACCAATGGTGCAAAAGAAAATATGGCACAAAATAAGCTTGGTAGGAAAAGTGCTAAATCTGGCCTGCAAAACCAAACAAGTTTGACACCTGATTTATGTAATTAAAAAATATCTAATTAAATAGGTTATGTTTACGATTTGGGGATAGAGTTGCTAGTAAGGTAAATGGTAAACTATACTGGAAATTATCTGCAGTAAAAGAAGAGAAAGAAATACATCTTTCTGAAAACCAACATTAATTGAAATTGGTATTTCTGTGTATTTGAATTTATCAGTAACACCTTTATTATAACTAGTATCTTTATTATAAATGTAGCATATCACAAAGTATTAACTGTAATAACTTTTTAAATTAACTTTTGATTGTTTCTATATTAATGTAACCTGACTTCAAATATCTAGGAGTATTTGCAAGTTTTCATCAGTTGATAACAATTATCTTTCTTCTTTCAGTGAAATAGTTAACATGAGAACTACAATTAAATATTTAAATAGAATTAAATTAGTTTTTATCATATCACTGACATTGTCAACCTGTCAAGTAGCTTTATAAAATACTGACAGTAAAAGGTTTCAGATGTTTGATAAAATGCATATTTATGAAATTTGATAATATCCAATATTATTGAACATTGCCTGCAACTATCAAACTGTTATTAAAAATTTGAAGATTTCATGGTTTTTATTAGTTTTATGTTCTTTGTCAGATAAATTTGTTCATTCCACTCCCTCAATAATTTTCATTTGACAATTTAAACAAACCAGCCAATAATATATTCTCCTTCATTGTTCATGTTTACTTACCAATGTCCCACTGGCTTGTTTATGCCTTGACAGTAGAAATCCCTGGTTTTCACCCAAAGAATTCATTCAGCCACCTTTTCAGCTCTGAGTTTTTAAAAGAATCACTACGTAGTGTTGGAAAGTGACCAAAAATGGTGATAATCTTAAAGCACTGAGTTCTTTGATCAGATTAATGAAATGATGGTGAGTGGTGTCATGTGGAAGAAGGTGGCACTTCATTGTCATATGTCTGAAGAGAGATAAAAATTATTCAAATTTCAAAAATAATAAGCAAGTTGAAGAGGAAGAACAGAAGAATTTTTTTTTTTCATGTTTATTCAAATATCATTGAAAAGAAATGAACAAATTTATCTGACAACTCATTATTATTCACCCTGGAAAAGTGCAAGATGTTGTTGTTTAGCTTCAGACCACCTTTGATTAAAGCACCCCAGCCATGGCCGTCACATGTTATTTTCAATCTGTATATACATGACTACATTATCTAGTGTGTTTGTTTTCTGTTAGATGGTTTGCATGTGGTTTCAAGGATATTTGGCTGCTATATCTAGCAGGTTCTTTTGTTAGCTTGAGCTCAATTACATCAGAATGGCTGCAGCAGAGTTTGAAGAGTACGTCATTGTAGAAAAGGAGTATAAACATTGGAAGTAGTTTAACATTGAGTTACAGAAGAAACCACAAATAACTTAAGAAATTCAAGAGATGTTATATTTTAAGCTCATCTATTTGATAACTAAATAGAATATAAGTGTATATATATGTGTGTGTGTGTATATATATATATATATATATATATATATATATATATATATATATATATATATATATATATATATATAGATATAGAGAGAGAGAGAGAGAGAGAGAGAGAGAAATATATACATGCTCATATCATGAGCAATGTAGCAACTATCAGAAACTCTGTTCTTATTAAAAATCCCTAGAACTTACTCAGATATCAGTGAGCATAGTTCATTCTAACATCTTATCACTATCTCCATCTTCTTTCCTGCTACTCCCACCCACTCTTATACAATGCTGAATAGCTATGTATAAGAGCGGGTGGGAGTAGTAGGAAAGATGCATATAAGGAATTGTATATATTGAGTGCATGTATACTTACTAATTAATTGTTTCTTATTTACAGACAAGAAAACTGTCCAGGAAATAGCAAAGCTCCGGTTAAAAGCTACAGATTTTGAAGTGAAGGAAATCATTGGCCGTGGTCATTTCGGGGAAGTTCGTGTGGTGCGTGAGAGATATAGTGGTACTGTCCATGCTATGAAAATGCTGGAGAAAAGTAAAACTCTAGCTCAATCTGATGTAAGTTATTGCTATGTTTTAATTATCCCAATAGTGTTTGTTTATGAAAAAAAATTGCAAAAAATATCAAAATTATATGATTATGATGATGGTAATTGAAGAGGACAATAACAGTGATTCCCCTTCCTGGTAAGCTGACAGAATCATTAGGATGCTAGAAAAATTTTTTGCAGTATTCTGACATTTTACATTTTGAGTTCAAATCCTGCTGAGGACACCTTTGCCATTCATCCCTCTAGGGATTACCCATCAAATACTGGATCAGTGGTATCAGCTGAACCCTTCCCTCAAAATTGTTGGCCTTATACTTAAATTGGAAACCTTATTATTAAGGCAGTGAACTGGTAGATTCATTAGTGTGACAGACAAAATACTTTACGACATGTCTTCCAGTTCTTTATGTTGAGTTCAAATACCACCAGGGTCAACTTTACTTTTTATCTTTTCAGGGTTTGTAAAGTACCTGTTTGGTATTGGGGTTAATGCAATCAACCATCGCCATCATTAAAATTGCTTGCTTTGTACAAAAATTTGAGATTATTATTATTGTATTGAGCCCTTGTGGCCAATAAAAGAAATCCTTATTATACTTTATGGCATTTCTTCTAGAATTATGATCTGAGTTCAAGTTCTGTTGAGGTCAACTTTATCTTTCATCTTTTTGGGGTCAATAAAATAAGTTAAGTACTGAGGTCGATGTAATCAATTTCCCCGTCCCTTCAAAAACTACTGGTCCTGTGCCCAAAATTTGAAAATATTTATTATTAGCGCATAGCTATGACTTTAGTAAGAGGGTACAGTCAGATATTGGTTCAAACAGTAACTGACTGTTACTTGTTTTTTGTGACCCTGGGAGGATAGCATGCAAAGTTTGCTTTAACAGAAATGGAATTCAGAATGTAAAATGACAAGTGTTATAATAATGATAATAATAATAACTGTTGGAAGTACTGTCATGTACATGTTTTGTCTTGGTATAAAACATGGGCTACAGCAAATATTCTGCTGGGTTCCACAGATTTGCTTGTCAGTTGTTTAACCATAACCAATTGAGCATTTCTCTTGATGGCTGACGATATGTGCATCTCTAATCACAAGCAGAAGTAGTGGTGAGCATCATAGCCATGTGTTGAGAGGAATTCTTTGGGATTTGAATAATTCACCTGTGGAAGCATAGGTGTTTCATTCAACATCTTTAAACAACCCTTATTCAGGGACCTTTAGAGCAGGATGGGCTATTCGACCTGAAGAAAATTCTAACAGAGCCTGCCTGCATGGTCATGCGCTGTTTATCTTGATATGAGATCACCATGTTGTGCACATATGGTTGTGATGCATGTACCTGGTGTACCCCAGTGTCACTTTGATGGCATGCACTACTCTCTCAATAATAATAATATAATAATAATAATAACAATAATAATAATAATCCTTTCTACTAGAAGCACAACACTAAAATTTTCATCAACCCATGCACAATTGATACTTATTTCATTGACCCTGAAAAATGAAAGCACAGTTGATGCCAGCAGAATTTGAACTCAGCTTTCGAAAATGCTGCTAAACTTTTTGTCCAGCAGGCTAATGATTCTTCCTGCTCACCACCTTAATAATACTTTCTAATTTTGGTACAAGGAAAGCCATTTTAGGGTAGGGGTTATGTTGGTTACATCAACTCCAATGCTCAATGTGTACTTATTTCATCAACCTTGGTGGAATTTGAACTCTGTTTGATGCATTAACAGTTCTTCCTGCTTGCCATGTTAATAATATTTCAAATTTTAGCACAAAGTCAGCAATTTAAAGGAGAGGAAGTAAGTCAATTACATTGACTCCTTGTGCTTATTTTATTGATCCAAAAAGGGAGAAAGGTAAAGTTGACTTTGACAGAATTTGAACTCTGTCCAACATGCTAACAATTCTGCCAGCTTGTCACCCTAATAATAATAATAATAATAATAATAATATTTTCTGAAATTTGTGGAGAGGGGCTACTTGATGATGTCTACTGCAGTGCTTGACTAGTACTTAATTTATTGTCCCGAAATGATGAAAAGTAAAGTTCACTTTAGCAGAATTTGAACTCAGAACATAAACACAAACGTAAAGCTTCTAAGCAATTTGCCCTGTGTGCTAACAATTCTACCAGCTCGGAACCTTAATCATAATAACAACAACAACGATAATAAAATTTCAGTTGAGAGACAGAATGTTATATACTAATCATCCTCATTAGATATACGTTTGTCTGATTATTTGATTTGTAACATGTTGTCATGTTTGCATAATACTATATGTCAAACTTGTAACTGACTTTCCATACAACTTGTGAGTGATCTAAGTATATGGAATACGACAGTAAAAGCAGATTAGTCGATATATGATGACATATTGAAAGTTTTCCAATATCTATAAAAATGACATATTTTCCACATGAAAAACACTTCTAACTTTTTTTAAATAACTCGTTAGCTAACTTTCTGTTTCATTACAGTGTCTTTTATGTGAATTGTACCCACATGTATCATGAATAGTGTAATTCACTTGATAGTTTTAACATCTTTTCCACCATACTGGTATGGGTTTAGATGAGTTATGTGAGGCAAGATTTTTATGGATGGTCTTCTGCACACTCACAGACAGCTGTATGGTTAAGAAGTTTGCTCCCAACCATATTGTTTTGGGTTCAGTCCCACTGCATGGCACCTTAGCCAAGTGTCTTCAATTTTAACCCTGGGTCAACTAAAGCCTTGTGAGTGGTTTTGGTATACAGGAACTGAGAGAAGTCCAGTGTGTATGTGTTTTTGTGATTCTTCAGCTTGGCATTGTGTGGTAGATGTAAATGAGTGTCACTGTCATACAAGCAGTGGCATGCTTTTCCATGTCTGACTACAAGGAAATATTACCTTGCTTGGAAATAGAAGAGTCTGGTAATCAGAGGAACATCAAACTATGAAAATCTGCTTCAATAAGCTCATGACAACCCATGCAAGCATGAAAAGTGGATGTTAAAACAATGACAAAACATTTGATAGTCTTTCTGCAGTTTCTATTTACCTAATTCTCTCACAAGGCATTAGTTGATCAAGGCTATAGTCAAAGACACTTACCCAAGGTGCCATGCAGTGAGACTGAACCCACAATCACACTTGTGAAATGAACCTCTCAACCTTATGGCCATTCTTTTATAAGTATGCATCAGATTCTTATGTTTACCTATGAGTATTTTATTTTTATTTTGAGAATTTTATTACTCTAAGACATAAAGGCAAATGATTAAAGACACAAGCTTATGTAGTGATCACAAGTTCAAAATTTTCTATTATCAGTTCCTTTGAACTTGTTTTAGTTGATCAGCTGCTTATTTGCTGCTTGAATTAGCCTTGAATAATAACTATTTGTAAAAGGTTAAAAATATACTGAGCCATTTAATCCTTAATGTTCTCACCAAACTTAACTTATTTTTCTTTCATGTTTATACAGAATTTAAGTATTCTTTAAATCTTGCAGCAATATTCAGTTCTAATATATCTTATTGCACTTGTCCAAACCAACAGTCATCTAGTCAGTTCCATTCTAGGAATAACAAAGATGTTCCATTATCTTAATTCCTTTATTTTAGGATCTCCATTTCAATTTCATGTATACGTTAGTATCCTGATGTTTCATTCTGATTTCTTTGTTTCTCATGTAGGTGTCTTTCTTCTCTGAAGAGAAAGAAATCATGGCTAAAGCTGACAGTTGCTGGATAACAAAACTCCACTACACCTTTCAAGATGCTAATTATCTGTACTTTGTCATGGAATTCTATCCTGGAGGAGATTTACTATCTCTATTATCAAGGTAAGCATTACAGTATTACTTTGTAAGTAATATTAACCCTTTATAGCGGTTTAGGTTTACATTTGCCTTTTGGTTCTCAATCATTTGGTCTTGGGAAAGTGTCGTCTAGTCTCAGGTTATAGTACTGCACCTTGGTCAAGTGTCTGCTAGTATAGCCTCAGGCTGATCAAAGCCTTGTGAGTGGATTTGATAAATAAAATAAAAAAGCTCATCGTGTGTGTTGTGTGCATGCGTGCATGCATGTATGCATCCATTTCTTGACATCAAGTGGCGGTTGTAAACTACTCTGCATGAAGCACATGTCTGACCATGAGGAAATATTTCTTTGCTTCGAAAAAGGTAAGGGTTGGTGATAGGTAGGGAATCCAGGTATAGAAAGTCTGCCTCAACAAATTCCATCTGACCCATTCGACCATTGAAAAGTAGAAGCTCTGAAATTGACTTATCATACTAATGAGTTTTTATAACAATCAACCTTGGGAGTATACAAAAGTGGACTTCAAACAATACAATAATTTTTATAAAATTATATTAAAGAAAGGTGAAACTTAAAATAACTGCTCTAGTTTGTTTGCAATCATTATCATCATGGCATGGGCAGGACGATTTGACCAGGACTAGCAAGCTGGAAGGCTCCAGTCTGTTTTGGCATGGTTTCTATAGCTGGATGCCCTTCCTAACACCAACCTGAGAATGTAATGGGTGCTTTTATGTACCACCAGCATGACACTGGTATCTGCCATCACTGTAGTTTTACTTGGATTGATGGGTCTTCTTCTCAAGCACAGCATAATGTCAAATGGACTTGATCATTGTCTCCATGAGGACCAATGCTTGAAAGGTGCTTTTATGTACCACCAGCACAGGTGCCATTTGTGTGACTGGTATCTGCCATGAATGTGATTTTACTTGGCTTGATGGGTCATCTCAAGCACAACATAATGTCAGAGGTCTTGGTCATTGCCTGTGTGAGGCCCAAAGTTCAAAGATAATACTTCACCACCTCATCCCATGTCTTCCTGGGTCTACCTCTACCATGGCTGTCCTTGTCCATATGCATCACATAACCATACCAGCATATTCGTCTCTCTTGCACAACACATCTGATACCTCTTATACCTAATGTTTCTCTCAAGATGCTTACACTCTGTCAAATTTGCACACTAACATTGTACATCCAGCGAAGCATACTGACTTCATTTCTTTCAAGCCTACACATGTCCTCAGTTGTCACAGTCCCTGTTTCACTGCCATGTAGCATAGCTGTTCTCACACAGGCATCATACAATCTGCCTTTCACTCTGAGAGGGAGGCCCTTTGTTGCCAGTAGAAGCAGGAGCTTTCTAAACTTTGCCCAGCCTAATCTTATTTTCACAGCTATGCTCTCAGAGCATAGACCTCCACTTGATCACCTAGATAATGGAAGCTATCTACTACCTCTAGCTTACCCCCATGGCAGTTGATGGAGGCTATTTTCTATACATTTTTGGTGTTTATTATACCTGTGCATCTGCCACACATAAAAGCTGTTTTCCCTGTTAAACTTCCTCTGATGTTGCTGCACCTTTTATGTGTCCAAATCTTACACTGGATGTTACTACCTACACCTTTTCTACAGATTGAGCAGGGCCATCTACCTGAAGGGATTTGTGATTTGTCTGCCTTTTTACTTTCTAAGACTTTGGTTTTTCTAAGTTAACTCAAAGGCCCTTTGATTCTAGACCTTGCTTCCATACCTGGAACCTCTTCTCTAGTTCTGGTAGTGATTCAGCTATATAAGAACAAGGTCATCAGTATAGAGGAGCTCCCAGGGGCAGCCTGTCTTAAATTCCTGTTATTGTCTGCAGGACTATGATGAAGAAGGGGCTTAAGATTGATCCTTAGTGAACCCTTACTTGCACCCTGAATTCTTCACTGTACTCGTTGCCGATCCTCACCTTACTTGCGGTGTCACTGTACATGGGTTGTACAGCTCTCACCAGCCACTTGTCTATCCCTAGTTTCTGTATTGACCACTAGATAAGGGATCGGGGGATCTTGTCAGAGCTTTCTCCAAGTCAACAAAAGCTAAGCACAAAGGTTTATCTTTGGCTATGTATTTCTATTGCAGCTGCCATACCAGAAATATAGCATTAGTGGTGCTTCTCCCTGCACAAAACCAAACTGCATCACATCTAGACTAACTCTCTCCCTAATTAGTTGAGCTACGACTCTCTATAACTTTCATCACCTGTGTCAACAATTTGATACCTCTGTAATTATTTCTATCTAAGGCATCACCTTTACCTTTGTATCAGTTGACTATGGTGCTGCTACACCAGTCATTGGTTATGACTCCTTCATGAATCCCCTGATAATAAAATAGTGATGTGTAGTTCATAAAAGTATTGAAAGTAAAGATAGTGATGACATAACATCGAGTGTTCCTTGCAGTAAAAATTTTTTATACCTAACAAAACTGCATCCATGTGTCTAGTGGGCACATACTAAATACCTGTTACCTAACAAAACTGGTGGACAGACCAATAGAGTACTTATGCATGTTGTTGGGTGAAATCAGTTTGCTGCCAAGTATTATTTTAGTATACAATACTATCGTCTTCACTTTAACTATGCTGTGATTATTCATGTGATATGCAATGGTGATCATACTATACTCATCACTAACTCCCACCATTGACTAGAACTGCTATCATCCATCCTGTTGATTTCAGAAACCCATAGCAACAACTTCTCAATTAGCATTGTGGAAGGTATCTACTAGAAAAGTGCATATTCCATGCTGTAAAATACAGTAAATGATATTGAGAATCAAGTGGTATTGCTTTGCACTAAGTGTTATTATTAAGACACAAGCCATTGATTCTATAGCCAGTTATCTAGTTCTTCCTTATTGATTTGCCCCAGCTGTGATCTTACTGGCATGTTTAGAGAGAGAGAAAGCGTGACAAACTTTATTTGAATTGGAAATTTATGGATCAGCTTGCTAAATTTTTCCAAATTTTTATTTTTGTCAGTAGGTTTGATTGCATTTGTTTAAATTAATTTCAGTTCGGGGTTGCAACTAATAAGCTAAAGACAGTTGCGATTTCCAGGTAGTTGGATCTCATTCAGCTCTAGTGTTGTCAGAACTGCGATACTTAATCAGACATATATATATATATATATGCAAGAGAGACAAGTGCACTAGTATGGTCATGTGATGCATATGGACAAGGACAGCTGTGTAAAGAAGTGCCAATCTTTAACTGTGGAGGGAACCTATGGAAGAGATAGAGCCAGGAAGACACAAGATGGAGTGGTGAAGCAGGATCTTCAAAATTTGGGCCTCACAGATGCAATGACTAGTGACCAAGACCTTTGGCGATATGCTGTGCTTGAGAAGACCCATCAAGCCAAGTGATATAGTTGTGGCTGATGCTAGTGTCACATAACTGACACCCATGCTGGTGGCACGTAAAAAGCACCTTTCAAGTGTTCGGCCTCATAGAGGCAATGACACGACTTTTGGTGTTATGTTGTGCTTGAGAAGAAGACCCATCAAGCCTAGTAAAATCGCATTTGTGGCAGATACCACTGTCACACAAATGGCACCTGTGCTGGTGGCACATAAAAGCACCTTTCAAGCAATGGGGATATGATGACCTAATTTCCTTCTACAACACAAAAAGTCAATTACTCATTGTGTTAGGGGTCATAGCTTTTATATGAATCATAACACCGAGCTAAAACCTTCAGAGTTACTACATGTATTAGACCTTACAATTGCTAATTTCTTGTGCTTCACAGATATCACTTTTGTTGCCTCGCTTATCACTACTGCAGTGACTTCTGCTATTCTGATCTAGCAGGTTTCAGGTTACCTCCTATCTAGCTCTATCCTCATTTGTTTCTCTGTTATTGTGAAAATACGTGTGTGTGTGTGTGTGTGTGTGTATGTGCGCATGCATATCAGTTCATCATCATCATCATCATCATCATCATCGAACATGTGAATGTATAGCTGTTTCTGTGTACAAGAGATTTTATTATGTTTTTTTTATGTCTGTTTCTCCATGCCAACAGGAGTTAGATAAATATATATTATCGAGACACTGTTTTACAGTCAGATGACCTTGTTGTTGCAAAACCTTACCTAGAGGATATTTTATTTCTCACAACTTTGAAAGCTTAGAGCTAGTGGACAATTTGTTCACTGAAAAATGACAACAAAGTACTTGTAGCTCAATACTTTATCATCTAAAACACACAGGATGTAAGCATTCACACAGACATACATGCATGCACTTATTCATATCCTTTCACACACACATGGTGGACTTCGTGTCATTTCTGTCTACCAAATTCACTCACAAGGTATTGGTTGGCCAGTAGCTACAGTGGAAAATACTTGCCCAAAGTGCTGTTCAGTAAAATTAATCCCGAAGCCACGTGATTGAGAAACCATCTTCTTAACCACAAATGTGAAAAAGAAAACCTGCTTTGAAAAGTATCTTTAGGAACTTGAAAAAATGTGATCAGATTTGACATGTGATATTGAGGATTTATTTTAATGCCTTGTGAAATTCTCTTCGTGATGTCCGAGTTCAAGAAGTTCAGATGTGCTATTTATTGGAAGCTTGCTGATGTTTCCCATGAATATTCATGAAACAATGGTTACTGACTCGGTTTAAAGAACATCACATCAAGTTAGAAGATACTTTGCATTTAGTAGCTAAGATCAAACATTTTCATGTTATATTCTCTATAGTTTGTACCTTGTTACATGTTGAATATTTTCTGGTGGTGTTAGGGGTAAAATATTTTACAAATTTTTAGAATGTAACTATATTTTCCCTGAAAACAATAATCATCATAATTTTAATGTCCACTTTTCCATGTCCATGTGGATCAGATGGGATTTTGTTCAGGTGGATTTTCTATGACTAGATGCTCTTCCTGTTGCTAATCCTCAACTGCTTCCAAGCAAGGTAATAATTTGGCATTGCCAGACATGTTTTCAAAAAAGATTAGAAACAAAAGACACTGCTTGCATGACAGTGACACATAATGTCAAGGCAAAGAGACAGTAACACATACACACACACACATACACCAGCACATCAGGTTTCTTTCAGTTTCCATCTACCACATCCATTCACAAGGTTTTGGTCAACTTGGAACTATTGTGGAAAACACTTGCCCAAGGTGCCATGCAGAGGGACTGAATCCAGAGCTATGTGGTTGGGAAGCAAACTTCTTACCATAGATCTGCTTCTTTATTATAAATGAAAAAAAATTGAAGAGGTAAAAGG
Organism: Octopus sinensis; assembly: GCF_006345805.1. Lineage (NCBI taxonomy): Eukaryota > Metazoa > Mollusca > Cephalopoda > Octopoda > Octopodidae > Octopus > Octopus sinensis. The sequence continues at coordinate 144,843,105 of NC_042998.1, read as the reverse complement.
AATACATTACAATGTAATTTTAAGAGATATGATTTACAGTAATGAAAGATATAAAAGATTAAAATAATCTTAATATTATTAAAGAAAGAAAAAAAGTCACTTCACTCCATATAAGTAATATAAAATTGTTGTTGAGCATAGCAATATCTATGATATATCTTTGTAAAGCTCCTTCAAATGTGAATCATTATTGGCAAGCATATTTCAATCCATTGTTAAAAGAGAAGGTACTTAGTCTATGCTATTGAATTGCAACTGTATCAGTTGAAAGCTTAAATAGTAAGTAGAATTTGAAGAGACCAGAGATGACTTGCATCAGCAAGCAAGGTTCTGTTCGATAAATAGATAAATATAAAAAAGAAGGAAAAATTTGACATAATAGTGTGCTAGAGAAGAAAAATTAGGTAATGTTTCAGATAGTACTTTTCCATCAAAGAAAAACGTTAAAAAGTAGAGTAAGTCTATAAAGGCATAGGAGTGGCTATGTGGTAAGTAACTTGCTTACCAACCACGTGGTTTCGAGTTCAGTCCCACTGCGTGGCATCTTGGGCAAGTGTCTTCTACTACAGCCTCAGGCTGACCAAAGCCTTGTGAGTGGATTTGCTAGACGGAAACTGAAAGATGCCCGTTGTGTGTGTGTGTGTGTGTGTGTGTGTGTCTGTATTTGTCACCCCCAACATCACTTGACAACTGATGCTGATGTGTCTAAGTCCCTGTAACTTAGTGGTTTGGCAAAAGAGATCGATAGAATAAGTACCAGGCTTAGAAAGAATAAGTCCTGGGGTCGATTTGCTCGACTAAAGGCGGTGCTCCAGCATGGCCACAGTCAAATGACTGAAACAAGTTAGAGTAAATACTACTTATAATAATTCTTTCTAATTTTGGTACAAGCCAGCAATTTTGAAAGGTTGGGGAAGCTAATTATTTTGTCAACAGTACTGAACTGGTACTTATTTTACTAAGAGGATGAAAAATAGTCGACCTTGGTGATGTTAGAACACAGATCATAAACCAAGAAGAAATGCTATAAGCATTTTGTTCGGTGCATTAATGATTCTGTCTGCCAGCATGCTGTCATAGAGACTACAAAAAGGCTTATGATATGGTGCCTCATAGCTGGATAGGGAAATGTATGGAAATATTTGGAGTGGCAGAGAATGTGCAAAGATTGCTAAAAAGATGTAGGAAATCCTGAAAAACAAAATTTACATCTGTAGGAAAATAATTGGGTACAATGGACATCAGAAGAGGAATATTTCAGGGAGATAGTCTCTCATTACTTTTGTTTGTGCTGATATTAATACCTCTGTCAATAGATTTTAGATGTGTTAAAGCAGAAAATGATTTGGGAAATGGAGTAGGAGTGGTTAGCCACCTGCTATAAATGGATGATTCAAAGATTTATGGGCAAAATGAAGATCAACTTGGCATCCTGGTGAACACAATAAGAATCCTCAATAATGACATAGGCATGGAATTTGGAATTTTGATACTGAAGAGAGGAAAAGTAAAGCAGAGTCAAGGTCTTGGACTACCTAATAATCAGGTAATGAAAAGTTTAGAAAAAGGTGAAGGATACAGGTTTTTGTGAATTTTGGAATCAGATACCATCAGAAACAGAAATGAAGGAATCAAATGGATGCTGAAATCTAAATTAAATTCTGGAAACATTGTAGAGGCAATAAATTCAAGAGCTGTATCAATTGTGAGATACATGGCAGGTCTTGTGAATTGGGACTGCATGATATTGAATGAAGAGCTTGGAAAATAATGACAATGTACAAAGTTTAGCATAAAAAGACAGGTGTGGACAGGCTGTACATGAAACATAAAAATGGAGGAAGGGGGATTGATCAGTGTAGAGGATTGTGTGAACATGGAAGTGAAAAGTTACAATCAACATGTTAACAAAAGCACTGAAGAATTGCTAGCAGTGGTAAGCAATAAAAACATACTACAAGGGCACACAAAAGATGATGTATTTGAAATAAAAAAGCAAAGTTATATGGAAAAACATTTACACACTCAATTTTTGAAGAATACTGAGGTGGAAAGAGGCAACGGCACTTGGAATTGGTTGTAAAAGGAATTCTCAAAAAAGAGACAGGAGGATTGATCATGGCAGCTCAGGATCAAGTCCTTTGGACAAATAGTGTAAAAATGTAGGGTAGGGATCAATGTGTTGCAATTGTGCAGGTTGTGCAATGAAGGAGAAGAAACAATAACCCACATATTAAGTGAATGTCTCAAACTCAGTCAGAAGCAGTAAAAACCTTGAAAACATGGTAAAGTTACAAAGATCATCCACTGGAAAATATATAACCAGTATGGACTTCCATCAGTGCACAAGTTGTGTGAATATGCACCTAAAAAAGTAACTGAGAATGATGAGGTTAAACTTTGAGACTTTGCTATCCATGTCCAAGAGCATAACAGACTAGATATCTTGGTGTTTGAGAAAAGGGAACAGATTTGCTGTATTATTGATGTGGCCTGTCCACTTGAGACAATTAAAAGAAATCAACAAGATAGACATAGGAGCAGGAGTGGCTGTATGGTAAGAAGCTTGCTTCCCAAGCACATGGTTGTGGGTTCAGTACCACTGCATGGTACCTTGGGTAAGTGTCTTCTACTATAGCATCAGGTTGACCGAAGCCTTGTGAGTGGATTTGGTAAACAGAAACTGAAAGAAGCCCGTCATATATCTTTGTGTCTGTTTGACCCCCCCCCCATCACCACTTGACAACTGGTGTTGGTGTGTTTACATCTCTGTAACTTAATCGTTCGGCTAAAGAAACTAATAGAATAATAAGTACTGGGGTCAATTCATTTTACTAAAAATTCAAGGCGGTGCCCCAGCACGGCCACAGTCTAATGATTGAAACAGGTAAAAAGATAAAAAGAAGATATTCCAGTTCCCAAAGAAAGAGATAAGCAGATTGTGGGGTTGCAGAAAAAGTGAAGTTGTACCAATTGTCATTGGACTCTTAGGAGCAACAGGGAAGAGGCTCAAGGTGTGGACAGAAAAGATTGGTTTGCAGAAGTACATAGAATACATGCAAATGACATGGTGAAGATAATTTGAAAGTTCTTGGGTGGCTGAGGTTAGAGGTGGTGACTTGTTATCCAAGAGTAAACCCACCTACACTCCATCAGAGGGGGTGAGAGACAAAGCATTTTGAAATACGTAAATTAATGATAATAATGGTTTCAAATTTTGGCAGGAGAATAGTAATTGCATGAGCAGGTGGGACTTAGTCAATACAATTGACCCCAATACTTGACTGATACTTTATTGTATTGACCCTGGAGAGATGAAAGGCAAAGATAACCCTGGCAGAATTTGAATTCAGAGCATAGTATGTCAGAATTATTGCTGGGCATTTTGTTGCTTGCTCCCATTATAATAATAATTCTTTCTAAATTTGGTACAAGGCCAGTAGTTTTGAAGGACAGAGTAAGTGGATTATTTTTACACCAGTGTTTATTTTATCGATCCTAAAGGGATGAAAGACAAGGTTAACCTCAGTGGAATTTGAACCCAAATGGTAAAACCAGAAGAAATTCCTACTAAGCATTTTGTCCAACATGCTAACAATCCTACCAGCTTACCACCTTAATAATAATAATAATAATAATAATAGTAGTAGTAGTAATAATAGTAATAATTTAATGTCCCCTTTTACATGCTGACATGAGTTGGAAGGTTTAACAAGGACAGAATAAACCAGAGGGTTGTCTGCTTTGGCATGGTTTCTACAGCTGTATACCCTTCCTAATATCAATCACTTAAGATTGTACTACATGCTTTTTATGCGGCACAAGCACTAGTGAGGTCACCAAGTACCTGCAATATAAGATCCTTCAACTGAGTGGGGTATAGAATAAAGGGATAGGAAACTATGATAGAGGACTGGAGCAGTTGTCTTGCTAAGGAGGTGAATACATAGCTTCCCCACGTGAAAAAGGAGAGAAAAGAGATGTACGGTCCAGGAGCAAGGTGAATATGAGACAGAATAAAGTAGATTCTACCAGCTGAATAATAATACAGGAATTGAAGGATTAAAGAATAAAATAGTGTATAAGAGTAACTAAGAAGAAAAACTAGAATAAGAAGGGAGATATAAATTATGAGGAAATTAAAGTTAAATTAAAGTTAAATAAAAATCAGACAGTAGGAAAACATGGTACGGGTTAGTGACAATTGTTTTTGGTAGAGCTCTTCATTGATCTCTCTGCTCCTTCTCACTGAATAATTAACATTACTTATCATCTATTTGTGAAAGGATCTGTGGCTTAACAAAGGAAAGAATAATGTTCAAAAATTGAACAAATTTTTTTTTTTTAATTATACTTATTTGGCAAATGATTTAAAAGATTGTCATCCTCATCTGGCATTGGTTGAGCAGCTTGACAGGATCCAATGAAATGGAAGACTGCGTCAATCTCTAATATCTGCTTTGGCATGGTTTCTATAGCTGGCTGCCCTCATAATTCAGTCATTTGGCAGTATATATTGTAGAATGTATTGTTTTTCATAACACTGGCACAAAAGAGATTAAGGAACTTGCAAGATGAAGAAAAAGAAACTTTGACTGAGTGGGGTTTGGACTAAAGCCATATTGCATTGTGCAATAAGAAGTGCAGTAACATTGTGTGTATGGGTTAAGATGAAATAGTATATAGCTAATAAGCACCCCAGAGATCAATCACCCCAAAAAAAAAATAATAATAATAATGGCATTTCAAGTCTTGACTATTGGGATTGACTTAAAAAGTTAAAATGTCGTTCTGTCCAGTGTCTCTAGGTGCTGCATCATTTGTACAATTTGAAAAATATTTCATCAACACTGTCCAAATGATGCCAGTATCAAGTTCACAAGTTACTCAAGGTCTTTCCTGCTCATCTCTTGTGCCATATGCTCCTTACAAAATTGAGTTCACACAACAAAACATTATGATGCAACTTTTTTTGTTATGTCAGTATTCCAAAATATATAACATTCAAACAGTACCTTGACAAATTCCTCCAAGAAATTACAGATAAACTACTGACCCCCAGATACATCTTAGCAAACAACAACTCCCTATTCAAGTAGGCTACAAAATATAATTTGAAAGACTAAAACTTTAGCTGGTTCAATAATGGCCTAAATCTAAAATAGATATGCAGTTAAAATGGGCAGGTGCCTTGTGAAAGAAAGATATAAAAATGATTTGGATGATGTACAAGGGGTGTTCATTAAAGATTTCCCCTGACTCACTTCCAGTTATTGCAGGAAATAGAACTTGTACAGGTATAATCATACATATCTCTATATGTCACATTGTAAATAGCAGCTTTCCACTAGTATTCGTTTGTCTTTTATGGTTACTGAAGTGGCCTAAGATCTTATAATGAAGGCAGTTGAATGCAGATCAGTGATCAGGTTCTTGAAAGGTCATACACCAAAAGGGACTTTTGATGAGCTGAAAGAAGTTTATGATGACAATGCACCATCATACGACGTAGTCAAGCACTGGCATCACCATTTCAAATGTGGTTGGACATCTGGAAATATGGTCAATGGAAACTTCTCTTCCTGGATGACCACATTCCACCATAGATGACGACACCATCCATAAAGAGGGACCCACCATTTTGGAGGATTGCTGCGTAATTATTCGGCAACTAGCCAAGGAGTACTTTTTCAGCAGACTTATCACACAAGATGAAACATGGCTCCATCACTAGAAGCAATGTAAACGTAACTCACCAATTCAAAAGAAGGCTCATGTACAACCCTCAGCAGGCAAGGTGATGCTCACTATCTTTTGGGCCCCATGTGGAGTAGTGATGAAGAAGTCCATTGTTTATATATGTGTGTGTGTCAGTGTCCATTCCTTTGTCTTGATATCACCTGATGGTTATAACTATCATACATGTGATGTAGTTCAATTCCATTCTTCCATTGAAGTACATTCTGACTTGCAGAAATATTGCCTTGCTTGGAAACAAGTGAGGGTTGGCTACAAAAAAAAGTATCCAACCATAGAATATCTGCTTCAATGACTTCTGACTGACCCATACAAGCATGGACAAATGGAAATGATGATAATATTGTTAAATGCAAAAATTTACTTCCAGTTATTGTAATTGAGCCTTTATATTCTAGGTCATTATTGAAATATAGATTGATAGAAAGTAAGCCTGATGCAGTATGCAGCAATCACTGATGTTAAAAAATACTTTTGACTACATGCTTCTCATAGTTTGTATAGAAAATCTATGATACTATTCATTGTGCAGTGGTAATCTCTAAAAAACAGTTATGACATCTGTTTACTATGTTTTATATGCATTCTTATTGAAGTCTTTACTTTTGAAACTATATCATCATATCTTACATATCTACTAAATGTTTGCTTTTTGTTTTCGTTTCAGATACAATGATATTTTTGATGAAAAAATGGCTCGATTTTATCTCACAGAAATGGTCCTTGCTATTAACGCTGTCCATTCTTTGGGGTACATTCACAGGTTAGTACAGTTGCTCAAATTTGTTTTTTATATTGATAAAGTCTAGAAACAATGAAGTGGGATAAAATTGCAAATAAGATAACTAAGAATTGTAGTGGATGAAATAAAAGAAAAATAATGTACTAGTAATCATCATCATCATCGTTTAACGTTCATTCTCCATGTTAGCATGGGTTGGACAGTTCGACCGGGGATCTGGGAAGCCAGAAGGCTGCACCAGGCTCCAGTCTTATCAGGCTTGTATATATTAGTTAATATAACCTTGAATATGATGCCTTTCTCAAGGATGGTCTTTGCATGGTTGTAGAGTGGGATAATGCTTGGCTGGTAAGTTTTAATCCTGGCAAGACAAAGCTTATGTTAATTAATCGTTATAAGCAACCATTTTTTCCCTCCAGTGTTATGGGCAGAGTTGATCTTCCAGAAAGCTAGAGTATCCAACTTTTTGACTTGACTTTGACCAAAGATATCTCATGGAATAAATCTGCTCAGTCCATTGTCATGTCAGCTGCCAAAGTTGGATCACTCTTCTGTGCTTGCAAATTTCTTACACCTAAGAATATCTTCTGTCTCTATAAGCCCCACCATTTAACCTTGCATTGAATGTTGCTGTCATCTTTGGGCTGGTGCTTCCTCTCAGTCTTTAACTTGTTTGAATTCAGAATCAAGCTGTTAACATAGTGTGCCCACTTCTTTTTACTAGGCTGGAGTCTAGTACCCTTGTCATGACCTTTAAGCATGTTACCCAGTTCTCTTCACAGTTGCATGGGTTTTCTGTTGCTTCCAGTTAGTCATAAGTCCTTTTATTGTAATAGCTTCTTTTCTCAAATGCTGCTCCCTGGAACTCATTATCATCATCTTGTTTTCCTCTGGTCTATGATTTTTAATTCTTCTAGTCTTCTGTTAATCAACATCTTTTGAATTTGTTTTCCTCCTTCTTTTCCATCTTTGTAGTACCTTATGCTACAGTGGCCTCAAACTTTGAGACAAAATCATATAAAAGTAAAATATAAAAGCCTTTATACATAAAGTGTTTATAATTAAGTGAAAGAGACAAAATGATAATTAATTACAAATCATTATATATCAAATGAAGTGGCTTCATTTCAGAAAGAGACTCTAGTTTTACTGATCCCTACCAGTTGGTTGGCAGTGTTTAAACTGGTCTGAGGTTGGTCTAGAAATTAGGGGTTTGCTGTTAAAAATCGAATCAGCACCCCGCCAATAATTTATCTCAAGTGAAAAAGATATTTGTTGTTGGTGAATATTTAAAATGTGCCTAACTCTTTTGTTAATACCCAATATATTTCAAATTCTAAGTTTACTTGTCATTTAACTGTGTTGTCAATATTAAATAGCAAGTAAAATTTGAAAATTAAATCTCTTATGTATGTGATTTGCATCTGGATTAACAGAAGAGGCAGACACATTTGAAATATTCATCATCACCATTCATCTTCTTCACGTCTCTATTTTTCAGTGCTGAACTGGATTTAATGAGTCTGGATATCATTACATCTGTGTGTCTACCCCTCTCACTCATAGAATACAGTTATCTTCACTACTACTTCTCATGTCTTGTGTAATTTCATAATTACATAGGTAATTTAATAAACAATATATCTGTTTCTCTTTGCCAATTTTTAGCAAAGAGAAAAACCAACACAAATGAGGAAAGTAAATATGAGTTCATAAAAATAAAAAAACAAGTTTCAGTGGAGCATTGATAACACTGCTGCTAGAAATATTAGAGGAACAAAATGTTTCTAGGTTAGAGAAAATATTACAAACAACCTGTTTCGAGAATGTATTGGCAGAAACCAGGCAAGAGATAATATATTTCCAGAGACTTTGCTAAATGAACTTTAAAAATGGTCATAAGAAAATGCTTTAAAAATTGTTTTCAGAAACAAGTTTTTAAAATTTTTGCCTGACACATTTTGAAATGGAAAGTATTAGTATTATATATTATACATCTAACATACTCAGCTTATTGCTGTAGGTGTCATTGATGTGCCAGTTGTTTACTTCCTATGAACTAAGATGATATGTTCTTTTCGAGTAGAAATAGCAGCCAAATCCTCTTAAATCTCACCCTACTGTCTTAAAAGAAAAAAAGACACATTGGCACAAGCAAGGCTAAGTGGGTAAAAAAATTTGCTTCATAAGCATTTAGATTTGGGTTCAGTTCCACTGCTTCATACATTGGGCAAGTGTCTTCTGTTAACCACAAGCCAGCCAAAGTTTTGTCCATGGATTTGGTAGGCAGAAACTTACAGGAGCCACTTGTGTGTGTGCATGCGTGCTTGTTTGTTTTGATATTGTAATGCATGCAAATGAGCATCACCATCATACAGACAACATTATTCATTATTAGTCTTCTATGAAAAATATATCTAGCCATGGAGGAAATATTACTTTGCTTGGAAATAAGTAAGGGTTGGTGACAGGAAGAGCATCAAGCTATAGAAAATCTGATTCAACATCTGACTCATGAAGGCATGGAAAATGGACATTAAATGATGATGATGGCACCGATTAATCTAATATGACTACTTTAATCAAAAATACCTAGATGGTGTGGTCATATCTGGAATGCCTTTGTTTATAGGGCTACTTGATTAGTGCTGACTAGAGGCTAAACAACAACATTCAACTGACTGTAAGCACTAACAATGCCATTGTTAGAACTAAAATAAATAAATGTCAGCAATAGGAATTATTTATAAGTTGTTTTGGCAGCTAAATCTCTTTTGAAATTTAACATTTCTTTTAGTACAGGCTGTCTTTCTTGTATAGACTTGCAAGTCATCCACATAACCATTCCTTGACTAAACCCAAACCCAAACATTTCTTTTTTTGTTGGTTTTAGTGAAATATAGTGTTTAAGTTCTTGTTCTCTGCTCTCTGAAATCAAATTTCACCAAGGTCAACTTTGCCTGTCCTCTTTTTAGAGTGAATGTTAGTTCTGTCTTCAGTTATAACAATCATCAAGCTGGTTAGCCAGTTTCTATGGCATATAAGTGACCAAGATCACAATATTCCCCCTGAACTGGATACTAGTCCATTGCATGGTTACTCATTTTCAACTGAGTGAACTGGAGCAATTGTTTTGCTCAAGAACAAAATGTACTGTCTAGTCAGGGAATTGAAACTATGGTTTTACGATTATGGATACAACACCCTAACCACTAGGCCATGTGCCTTCACTTTTCATTGTTTTAGAGTTGATAAAAATGTACCAATCCAAGGTAGTGGATTAGTATGACTGTAAGAAAGTTGAACCAGATGCCTGTTTTTGTTCTGACCCTTTCATTCTGTGTTCAAATCCAGTCATGGCTTACTTCAGTAATAGGCTTAACCTGTCACTCAGTTTTAACACCCCACTTAGCGCCTTGGATACCTTTAGGAGAGTCCACTCTGTTGCAAGCATTCAGGCCAAACTTTTAGCTTTTGGATGCTTCCTCCCTCACCACAGTCTCAGAGGTCCTGTAATGGTCATGGACACTACTCCCCTACTGAGTAAAATATATAAAAAAGAAAAGTAACTCAGTAGTTCTCATATTTTTTAAATATTGCTGCTTTACTAACACTTTTTCAACACCTGCCTTGCTTCATTAAATTCACCACAATGAGTTGCGGTGATTGGTTGATAGTCAGTAGAAGTAATCATTTTGTCAATATAATATGGAATGTCAAAACATTCTGACCACTAATACTGACTTCAAATTTTGGCGCAAGGCCAGCAATTTCATGGAAGTGGGTAAGTTGATTACATCGACCCCAGTGCTCAACAAGTACATATTTTATCAACCCTGAAAGGATGAAAAGCAAAATCGACCTCAGTAGAATTTGAACTGAAAACATAAAGACAGACAAAATGCCACTAAGTATTTTGCCCAGTATGCTAACAGTTCTGCCAGCTTACCTCCTTAATTTCTGACCACTAATATTACCAGATGATTCACACACAATAAAAATTGAAACGAAAAAAAACTTTTTTAAGGAGTAGAACATTTAAAAAGATGCAATTGTTGCTCCTTATTACCTCTCCATAGAAAAGAGGGACCACAGAAAATGCAAGCACATAAAAGTAAACATTAAAACAATGATGATGATATCTGTGAAATTTAATTTCATTAGTAAATTTACCATGCCTTATAGGAATTTGCTGTTGCATCAGAAAGATGAAAATAAGTGCTTAATTCTGCAATGGATTAGTGTTGCATTCTGTGAGTACTCTATTCACAGTTACTTAAACACCATGGAAACCAGGACAAGCTTTGACCTAGTGGGCTTATAGATTTAAGATCTTTTTAGATAGACTTTACTTATATTTATTGACAGCAACCATGATTTTAAATAAGATCTAATTTTATTGTTGACCCTAACATTAGTTGATCTTGTTAACACATTAAACATTTATTACTGTATTTGTTTACATCTAGTTGAAATTCATTTCGTGGTTTCATTTCCACTATTGCTGGCATCAGAAATAGTAAGGTTTGTGTGCAGTTATGGTAAAATATACATTTTTTTCAGTATTTTGTACATTCTGAATGAGAAAGCCTATCAAATGTGCTGTCAAATTTGTTTGTCAGTCAGTTAACAAATTGTATATGTGTCATTTTGAAAGGGAAAAAATACATATGATAAAAAAACATTACTCAAATTAGGTGTTATATTACTAAATGGGTAAGCCAAAAGTTAATAACAATTGTCAAGATAAGATATTTCCAAGACAATTAAATACAGAAGCCAATAAAGTATTGTAAGAAAGGTTAAAGTCACAAAATTCTTGTGATTCATTATTAGCAAGCATTTCATTTGCTTGGTTATGTGGTTAAGAAGCTTGTTACCCAACCATATGCTTTTGGGTTCAATCCCTGCTGTACAGCACCTTGGGCTGTCTTGTACAACAGCCCTGGGCCAGCCTTGTGAGTGGATTTGGAAGATGGGAAAGAAGCTGCTGTAAGTGTATGTATATGTATTTGTATATGTAATATACATTTTCACATGCACAAAGTACACACAGATACACAGAGTGAGGTATACATATATGCATGTTTCTGGAGGTGTGTTCCCCTTTATCTTGACATCACATGATAGTTGTAAATGAGCATCACCAACATACTAGCAGTCTCATTTGTTTCCAGTCTTCTGTGAAGAATATATATGGCCATGAGGAAATGTTACCTTGCTTGGAAACAAATGAGGTTGGTAATAGGAAAGGCATCCAGCTATTAAAAAGCTGCCTCAGTGAATTCCATCTAACCTATACTGGCTGGAAAAGTAGATGTTAAAATGATGATGATGATTTCATTATAATCAAAGCTTGAAGTGGTTAATGTCTTGTTTTCGAGCCACTTGTGTTCACTGAACTCCTTTGAGATTTAAGTTAGAAAGCAGAAAAGAACAGTTACTTTGAAAGGTTCATTTAAATCAGGGATCGACAAAGTGGACAATATCGACCCCTTGTGGGGCTATCTAAGGTCAATATAAAGTGACTGAATTTTATTGCTCTTTATCAATTTCATTATTTTCATTAATTTTTTTTTAATATTTCTTATTAAAAATGCAATATTGACACTAAAGACCAAAGGAATTATTTTTAAATCAAAAATTTTATTTTTTATTAATTATACTTTTTATTTTAGAAATTTACATGATGGGGTCAATATTTTATCTAGGATTCCATGAGGAGGTCAATGATATAAGCTTTCCAAACCCCTGATTTAAATGAACACAGGCACTCATGAATAAAATTATAACTTCTATTTTTTTAAATCTAAAGAACTTACTTTCGAAGGTTGTTTTGTTTTCAGGGTGAATGATACTTCAAGCCATTTACTATTGAAATTCTTCCAAAAGTAGTAGTTAACCTTAAAAGTCTATAACCACTTATTTTCATTATTATTTTTATTTTTAATGGCTAAAAATTTTGAGCAAGAGTGACAGCTATATTCTGACTGGCTGTCATTTATATCAAAGCATTTTCTCTTACTCATGCCATACTAATGTTTTATTGCTACTTTCTGCTGATTTCTTTCTATTGATTTTTCCTTCCTCCTTCCAATGCAGAGATATTAAACCAGAGAATGTATTGCTTGATAGAAATGGACACATCAGACTTGCTGATTTTGGCTCTGCTGCAAAAATGTCATCCAAAAATTTGGTATGTCTTTATTTATTTATTTTTTTTTTTTTTTTTTTAGATGCTCAATAAAGTGGGGTGAAGGTAGTTGTGTAGGGGGTTGTGAAGAAGGGAAGAATAGTGATGCAGTTACTGAAAAATGGTGGTGCCAAGCAGAAAAGGTGGTGGTGCAAAGTATGGTAGTGCAGAGAGTGGAAAGTGACGATGCAGTTGGTAAATATGGTGGTGTTGCAATTGGGGAAGAGTGAGAGTGCAGTTGGTGAGCGATGATGTTGGTGCAGTTAGTGAAGAATACTGGAAGTGATGATAGTGGTACAGTTAGTGAAAGGTGACGGTGCAGATGGCTATTGTTGCTATTGTTTACCCTCAGTTCAGCCCTGATTGTGCAGACTGATAACTGATGTCATTCCAGCTGTGACCATCCCATTTTTTTTCCTTTGTGCTGGGAACTCGGGACCACATTATCCAATGTTGTATATTTTGGAGATGGTGGAGTGTGATTGAGGAAGATTTGCTTGCTATTTCTAATAGAGCAAGCAACTACATAGTGGATTCTCTGTGGTACTGATGCAGTTGATCTGTGATGATGCGTTTTCTAATGATAAAATGATGGTGATACATTTCAGGAATAATGCTGATGTAGTCTGGGCAGTACCATTTGTGAAAAATGGTTGTGCAGTTGAGGAAAGAATGATGAATGGTAATAAAATGGTGGAGGTGAAGTGGTGCAGTTGAGGGAGAATAGACATACAGCTGGTACAGTGGTTGGTAAATGATGATACAGTTAGTGTATGGAGGTGGTGCAGTTAATGAAGGTCAGCAGTGGTGGGGGAGAGCAATAGTCGACATGAAGGAAGACTAATGATGTAGTTGGTGAATGTAGTAGTGGAGTGCAATTGATGAGGAGCAGTGGAACAGTTGGAGAATGTTGGTCATTACCACTTTTTTCCAAATGTCCCACCTCTACTACATTCTATAGCCACCATGATGCACCTCTAACCTCCATCTATGTCACTGTACATCACCTTGCACACCATCCTCCTACTTTTTCATCTATCCTCCTTCCTGAAACACATCTCTCTCACCTCATTTTACTCCCCTCCATTCTGATATTTCTCATTAACTACACTTCCACCCTTGTTCATCACGACATTCACCTCTCCTCTCATCTTTAACCATCTTACTCTCTTCTGACACTTGTGGAATTACACACCCTCTCCTCTCTTGTTCTCGTACTCACTTTCTTGTGTCTTGAGATGACTTGACATACTATTACCACCCTCTCTATCTGCTTTCTAGCTACTCCTATTTACCCTCATATGTGGGGTGGTTATATATCTTCTCTATAGTATGACACTTGTGCTTGTCCTTCTATCATAGTTTAGCCTCCCCAACACCTGGTATAGTCACCTCCTTCTCTCAATCCTTCCCACTCAATCAAGGGGACTTTTTTCTTGTATGCAAGTTATTTGATGACCTTAAAAGTGGTGGTGTCACAAAAAAAAAGCATCTAGTACACCTTGTAAAAGTGGTTTGGTATTAAGAAGGGCATCCAGCTTTAGAAACCATGCCAAAGCTGACATAGGAGCTTGATGTAGTTATGTGGCTCATCAAACCCTCTCAAACTGTCCAACATATGCCAACGTGAAACATGTGAAATGATTATGATATACAGAGGTTGGACAAAATAATAGAAACACCTTAAAATTTCAAACAAATTTATTTTAATATGGAGTAGGACTGCCTTTGGCAGTAATTACAGCTTAACTTTTACAAGCTATGGACTTGTACAAAGTTTGAATTGTTTCCAAAGGAATTTTTGTCCATTCTTAAGCTAAAACAGTCTCCAGTTCTTGTAGTGCTTATGGTGGAGGATATCAACTCCTTATTTGCTTTTCTAAAATGCACCATAAATATTCAATAATATTGAGATCTGAGGACTGTGGTAGCCAGATAAGATGTTCAACTTTTCTAGAATGTTCCTTGTGCCATTCAGTAACAACTTTAGCTGTGTGAATTGGTGCATTATCATCCTGAAAGATTGTGTTTCCTTCCTGAAACGGTTCTGCAACCATAGGATGAATTTGATCAGATAAAATGTTTAAATAGTCTTGACAATTCTGCCATGAAGGGAAACCATTGGGCCAACAGATTTCTAAGGTATAGTGTCCCCCCACCCCCCGATCATCACCGATTCCCCTCCATGTTTAACAGTTGGAAGAAGGCAGTCTGGATCAAATGCTTTTTTTGGCTGTCTCCACATGTATACTCGGCCGTTGGTTGGAAATAAGGTAAAGCATGACTTGTCCAAGAAAATAACATTCTTCCACTGCTCTAAGGACCAATTCTGTAGGTTTTTACTCCACTCTAAATGCTTTGCAACATTTGGTTTTGAAAGTAGTGGTTTTCTGATTGCAGCCCTCCCGTAAAATCCAGCTTTGTGTGAACAGTTTTTGTGGAAAGTGGGTTCTCAAGGTAGTCATTAAGCTCTGCAGTAAATTTGGGAGTTGTACTTTTGTGATCCTTTCTAACGATTCGTGTAAGAGCCTGACGGTCCCTACCTGAACGTTTTGTTTCAACGAGGAGGTTTTTCTTTCTTGATACACCAAACATTTCAGCTGTTTTCGTTATGCTAGTGCCTGCCATATGAGCACCAACAATTTGACCTCTTTGAAAGTCGGATAGATGTGTCATTTTAATTACCTTTTTCTGATGATATCTGAAAAGAAACAGCAATTTTAACAAAGCATATTAAACCTTTAGCATTTAAACCTGCCATATCCGGCCAAAAGTATTCTGCCTGTTTTATGTTCAAACTGGCCAGATCTGGTCTCTCACACCAACCCTACAATATCGCTTTAAAAATTAACAGCTACCTCATCAAGATCTCAAAGCTACAAGATAATGCATGATTAGTTCAAAACAATGTGGATAAAGAAGCATTAATTTTGGCAGAATAATGTGAACACTAACGGGTTAAGCAACACGAATAATAAATCAAAAAACATAAAAATAAACAAGCTTTTGATGGTTTTATAGATATTTCAAAATTATGATGCTAAGTGTTTCCATTATTTTGTCCAACCCCTGTATATGTGTGTGTTTGATGAGCAGCTTTTTTCAGTTTCTGTCAACCAAATCCACTCACAAGGCTTTGGTCTATTCAGGACTATAGTAGAAGATAGTCACCTAAGGTGCTGTGCAGTGAACCTACATCCACATGGTTGGGAAAATGGTGGTAATGGGTATGATATGAGAAAGGTTGAGTGGAGACAGAAGGTTTGGGTAATGGTTGTGTGTGTGCAGTAGTATTGAAATAAAACAGGCTACCTATTTGGTTGCTCTATCTCCATGGAGTACTAAAAGAATGATTATGACTGATTCAATCAAAAATGGTATGTAGATAGTATATTTACCAAATAATTTGGTGTGATTAAGAAGCTTGCTTCACAGTGAATTTGGTAGACAGAAACTGAAAAAAGCCTGTCATAAGTGCACCCTTGTCTTGATATCAAATAATGATTGCAAACAGACAGCACTGTCATACAAGTAATGTTATTTGTTTTCAGTCTTCTGTGAAAAATATGTCTGGCCACAGGGGAAATATTACCTTGCTTAGAAACAAGCAATAGTTGGTGACATAGAAAACTTACCTCAACAAATTCTGTCTGACCCATGCAAGCATGGAAAAATGAATATTAAAATGATAAGATTAAAAGTATCCAGTAGATGAAATACGAAATTAAATTTGATGAGATTTCAACTTGGAATTTTAAAAGATGGAACTTGAATACCATAAGTCATTTAGCACCCTATAGTTCCACAACTTTGTACCATGTCATTGCTCAATGATTATTGATAAAATTTAAACTGAATCTGGATTCTATACAGTTAGAAATACACACACTGTCACCCTAAATACATTAGGATTCATTTCAATGTTTTTAAATACTTTTATGTTAGATGTTAAGAAGGAATTCAGCTGTAAAAACCATGCCAAAACAGACAGTAGCCTGGTGTAGTCTTCTACTTGAACCACTCCTATCAAGCCATCCAACTCATGCCAATATGGAAGGCAGATAAGGTTTTGAGTTCAGTCCACAGTATGATATCTTGGGCAGTTGTCTTTTACAATAGCCAGGGGTCAAACAAAGCCTTGCAAGTGAATTTGATAGAGTTGGCATTAGGAAGGATATCGAGCTATAGAAACCATGCCAAAACATACATTAGAGCTCATTGGATCCTGTCAAACTATCCTTCTTGTGCTAGCACATTATGTTCTGAGTTTGAATTCCACTGAGGTCTACTTTCAAGGTCAATAAAAGAAAGCACTAGTCAAGTGCTGGGGTTAATATACTCAAGTGGCTCCTAAAATTGCTGGCCTTGTGCCAAAATTTGAAATAATTAAGGAAGTGATCTGACCTTCTTCTTATAGTAGAAAGGGTTAATATTATTAAGGTAGCAGAATCGTTAGCACACCAGGCAAAATGCTTAGTGGCATTTCATCTGTCTTTATGTTCTGAGTTCAAATTCCACTGTGGTCGACTTTGCCTTTCGTCCTTCTAGGGTTGATAAAAATAAGTACCATGGAGGCACTGACTGAGACCTTTGGCATTGTCGTGCTTGAGAAGAAGACCCATCAAGCCAGGCACAGTTATAGATAGCAGTGGCACATAAAAGCACCCCAGTGTCACACAAATGGCACCGTGCTACACTCTCATAGTGGTTGGCATTAGGAAGAGCTGTAGAAAACCATGCCAAATCAGACTGGAGTCTGGTGCAGCATGCCAGCCCAGTCAAACCATCCAACCTATGCCAGTATGGACAACAGACATTAAATGATGATGATGATGATGACCATATAAACACTGGGGTGGGGATGTAATCGACTTACCCCCTCCCCCAGAATTGCTGGCCTTGTACCAAAATTTGAAATCATTATTATTGATGAGCTGGCAGAATCATTAGAGTATCAGAAAAATTACTTTGTAGTATTTCTTTCAGCTTCATACACTCTGAACTCAAACTCTACCATGGTCAATTTCATCCTTTTAGAGTGGTCAATAAAATATAGTACCTGTCAAATTCTGGAATCGATTCTATCGATTAACCCCACTTTTCAAATTTATTGGCCTTGAGCTAAGTCAGAAACCTTAAGTTTGTTGTTGTTATTATTTCTTGTGAATTTTACACCTACCATCTAAATGATTACTGTCAATTTCTTATATAAATAGAGCTGAACAAATGCACATTTTACTGGTTGTTAATATCTAGCATTTTAGATGCAGCATGATAAATGTGACTGATAAGAGAAAGCCAAACTCTCCTGCCTTGGATAGCAAAATATTTATGTACATTTATAAATATATCTGCTGGGAATACCTATAACATCTGTGTATATAATCTAAAAATTTATGCCGATATTAACAAGAACACCCACTACTGATAGCTTACATTAATCTCAGTAACGTTTGTTTGTTCTCTGAGTTAACCAGTCAAGATTTAATCTAGATACTTTGAATTTTTTATTTTTAGTTTTTCGTTAAAATGATTTATTTCGTGAATGCCTTTTCAAGTTGCAGAGTGATGGCAATATCTGAGTTCAAAAAAATTCAATCCATTATAGTTTTCAAATAAAAAGAAATAAAAATAATATAAAAGAAAATTCCAATTTTAAAGTTAATAGAATGTGATATCAAACAATAAAGCTAATAAAGATGTGACATAATAATAGTAATAATAATAATAACAATAATAATAATAATAAATGAACAAATGAAATGTGGTGCCATTACACAAATAAACATCAATATAAAACCACCTGAGACTAAATGTAATCATTATTTGGAATATAATTGAAAAAAACTTTCATTATTTGTTTTCTAATATCCAAAAATTTGCCTTTTTCTTTAAACTGAAATCCTTCGTCCTTAAACTGTTAAATGTTATAATTTTTTAATATTAAATTTTTAAATTGATGAAAAGATACAAATCCTTAACCTTTCTATAAATATTTTTTATGGATACATATATCATCAACGTCAGTTTACGTTCAGTTATGGCTGCGTGATTTAGAAACTTGCTTCTAACCATGTTGTTTGGGTTCAATAGTAGAAGACATCATGTTGTCTCAGGCTATACTATAACCCTTGGCTAACCAGAACCTGAGTGGGTGAATTTGGTAGATGTAAACTGAAAGAAGCCGATGTGTGTGTGTATCTGTGTGTACCCTTGTCTTGACATCACATGGTAGTTGTAAACAAGCATTGCTGTCATACAAGTGGTGGTGTTCATTTCCAATTTTCTGTGGAAGCATGTCTGGTCATGGAGAAATATTATCTTGCTTGGAAACAGCTGAAGACTATAAAAGTATTTGAGTGTAGAAAATCTGCCTCAACAAATTCCACCTAATACATGCAAGCATGGGAAAGCAGACACTGACATGATTATGATAGTGATATTGGGTATGGTGCAGATGATGATGACTATATTAATCATACAGTTTATTTACATATTGGTAAAAAGTTAGGTGAAGGCATGTGGCCTAGTGGTTAGGGTATTTCACTCATGATTACGAGATCATGGTTTCAATTCCTGAACCAAGTGATGTGTTATATTCTTGAGTAAAACACTTCATTTCACATTGCTCCAGTTCACTAAGCAGCAGATGTGTTACTCTGCAAAAGACTGGTGTCCTGCTGAGAGGAAAGGTTATATCAATCACTCATACACAACAGAATCTACATAACCATCCCTTTGAGGCTTAGGACTTGAGACAGTGAAATTCAAGGGTTGATGATAATATAACGGTTGACAGACAGTAATTACTAAAGTACCAATGGTGTTGACTTTTACTTAATGTAATTTGATTTGTTTTTGTTCATTTTTTTAATCTTTTCCCCTTCATATTTGATTGTAGGTATCTTCACACATACCTGTTGGTACTCCCGATTATGTTGCACCAGAACTACTAAAGATGAACACAGCTAGTAGTGTGCAGCGATACAGTGTTGAGGTAGACTGGTGGTCATTGGGAGTGTGCGGCTATGAAATGCTTTATGGCGTCACTCCATTCTCCAGCAGCGATAACTCAAAATCTGGGACCTACAACAAAATTATGAATTACCAGGTAATGGAATAATTTTCTTAAATTGTCACAACTCTTTTTCATACATAGAAGTCTACATTGCAACTTGTAATTATAGCATACTCACACTGATGTATCTAATAATACAACACTTGTGTTGCTGCTCTATATTTGTTATCTCATCTTTAGGCTTCCATTTCTTTTTTGTAGGGGAAGGTGAACCTTTTTATTTCTTTTCGTGAGTCTGCTTTTACGTTCTGAGTTCAAATTCCACCGAGGCTTTGTCTTTCATCCTTTCGGGGTCGATAAATTAAGTATGGGTTACACACTGGGATCGATGTAATCGACTTAATCCGTTTATCTGTCCTTGTTTGTCCCCTCTGTGTTTAGCCCCTTGTGGTTAGTAAAGAAATTATTATTATTATTATCATTAAGACAGCAAGCTGACAGAATCATTAGTACGCCAGGCAAAATGCTTAGCAGCATGTCATCTGTCTTTATGTTCAGAGTTCAAATTCTGCCGAGGTCAACTTCGCCTTTTATCCTTTTGGGGTCGATGAAATAAGTACCAGTTATGTACTGGTATAAAACTTCAGGCCTTGTGCCTTTAGTAGAAAGGACTGTTGTTGTTCTTCTAATGCATGCTAATTTAGTTAGCAGGTTTTGAGGTTTGGTGACAAGCCTCCTCAAATCTCAAGAATCTTCCTTAGGATTCTTGAAGAATATAGGATGGTACTTATCTGCAGGTCGACAATGCATGTTTCAATTCTAATCTTTTTCAGTCTTTTAGGTAGCATTTTGGGTGTTGTGCCAATTGCACTAATTCCCACAGGAATAAGTGTTATCTTGGACTTCCACAGTCTCCTTAGGTCACTGGTTTAATCCAGATATTTTTCAAGTTTTCCAATACTGACTATACTATCAAAAGGAATTTCAAAATCTATGATCTTACATTGTCTTTGTCCGCTATAATCATATCTAGTCTTCTTGGTTCAATAGTATGGCCAGTCTTTATAGGGAAGTCGCACAAGATCCTGTAATTCTCATTTTCTATATCAGAAAAGTGTTCATATCACATTTTTGAAGCCACATACTCAGCTAACATCCAAATGCACTCTTTTGCCTACACAGTCAATTCTGAGCTTATACTCCTTTTGTGCAACTATGCTACACTCACTTGAAAGGTGATTGATGCTTTCATCTCCTTTCCTGCTGATTCTACATTTGCTGTCTGACTGAGTTTTATTGATCTTTGCCTTTATCATATTGTTCTAAAGGCTTATTCCTGAATGACTAAAATCAACATTTCAAGTACCCATCTGTCAACCAGAGCCAGCATTCCTTTTCATTCTCGGTTTGTTGAATGAATTGGCCATGTGATTCCACTTCTTTCCATTTGTTTGTTCTGTTCTATTTGTTCTTCTATCCATTTTTTGTAGCTTGACTTTTTGTCCATTTCAGAAAGGGACCAGAGTATTTTAATACTGGCATAGCCCGTGTATTTATGACTTTAATAATCTTACCTCCATTTAATTTTGTTTCAGCACCTTCCTAATTCTCCTCTTGTACTCTTTAGTGACTTTCTCATTTTTCTTTTCATTATCCTATCATCTTGCAACACTCCTAGGTATTTCTATTCCTCATTTTTCCACAGTGATCTACTGATGTTGTCTTGTGGCAATGTTATGCTATCAGAGTATACATTCCAGTCTCTTCTTAATTAGCACTGCTCATTTATCTACCCTAAACTGCATTCCAGTATCTTTACTGAATACTCTCACAGTATGTGGGGTTGGTGATGTTGTTGTCATTGCTATTGTTGTTGTTAAGGCAGCGAGCTAGCAGTTTTATTGTGCCTTTCAACTTTTTGGGGTTGATCAAATACAGTACCAGTCAAGTACTGTGGTTAATGTAATCAAACCCTTCCTGTAAAATCACTGGCCTTGTGTCAAAATTTGACACACTGAACAAAATGCTTAGCAATATTTCCTGTTTTATATTTTGTGTTCAGGTGCTACCAAGATCAACTTTACCATTCATCCTTTTGGGGTGGATAATATAAGTACTAATAGAATAATGAGATCAATGCAATCAGCCCACCCCTCCTCCAGATTGTCAAGCTTTTTGCCTATCTATAGCAGAAAATGTTGTTAATGTCTTCAACTACTTGTGTTAGCACTTCTCAAGATCATCTTCCCCATGCTCCTTAAGGCAGCAAGCTGACAGAATCATTAGAGCATTGGAAAACGCCTCACAGTATTTTTCCCCACTCTACATTCTGAGTGGATATTCCCAATCTCTTTCCTTTCTAACACCCAAACTTGTGTGTGTGTGCACATGCACACACACACACACACACACAACTTAAAATATCTGAAGAATGTGAATGGGCTCCAAATTTATTCTAAAATGTTACAGTCATTCACCTAAATATATGGAACATTAATTTGACTTCTCTATTCCTTAATTAAAATTATTGTCACTCACTCTTTGAGAATTATTATATACCTATTTAATAAACATACCTTGAATCTGTGGAGTGCTCATATAATTGGCTGATTTTTATCAGTATTTGTGTAGCCTTTACATTGTCATTCAACAAACACTTTACTAGTCAGACCTCTACATGAAGTACTGCTGAGATGGCCACCCCCAATTTTGTTTATTTCCGTAATAATGTGTGTGTGTGGTACAAAAAAAAAACTCACAAAAACAAGACGAAGAAAATACAAATAAACTAGATGTATTAGGTTTACACTCAGGAAAATTAGAAGTGTGAAGCATATGCTCTTTTATGGAAAAGGCAGGCAAGGAAAGAAAAAAAAAACTGGAAAGAACAAACATGTCTCAACTAGACAGTCATCACATGCTGTTTTCCATGTTGATATGGGTTGGACAGTTTGACGTGGTCTGCTGAACCAGTAGACTGTGGTAATCTCTACTGTGTTCTTTGGCATGGTTTCTATAGTTGCTTTCCTAATGCCAATCCCTTTATAGAGTGTACCGGGTGTTTTTTATGTGGCACCAGCACCAGTGTGGTCACCAAGTAACTTGCAAGATAAAACTCCTCAATTGAAGCAAGGAGTAATATTGAGGAATATGGTTTTGTGCTGGATGATGAGATCAACACTTTAGCATTCAGATTACTCTGTCAAATGCTATGCTTATTTATTCACAAAGATATGAATGAATCCTGCATTATCTTATAGCTTCAAGATTTTGATGTGATTATTTATTTTACAATGACATTGTAGGGTAGGTGATAGAGCTTAGATCTGGCTAGTTTGAACATAAAACAGGTAGAATATTTTGGTCGGATATGGCCAGTTTAAATGTTAGAGGGTTAAATATGATAGTAGGACAAGAATAGTTGTCCATTCTCCAGAGGAAATACATAGCTACTCTAGTTGGAAAAGTGAGCAGAAAGAGAGGATGGTGATGGTGAAGATGTGTCGGAATGTAACCTCAAGTTACAGGGAGGTGGATATTAGTGATATGATATAGAGGATTGGACTGGATGAGCAAACAGGTAAATTCATGAGAGTGCAAAAACAGTAGGAGAAAGATGGGAGAGTTGTGAACATGGGTGGGGGAAAAGGAGTTTGGAAGATGAGTTGTGAGGGAGAGATTCATCAGAGACAGATTGTGTGCAGGGGCATAGACGTAAACAACATTCTCAAGCACAGTAAATCATCAAATTATCTCAGTTGAGTGAAGCTCAACATTTGGAAGTCATTTTTCACCACTTACTCCTGTATTTTCCTGGATATCCCACTTCCACAACTTCGGTCTACATTTTATGATCAGTACTTTATGCAGCTGTCCTCATCTATATGCATCATATGACCATACCAGTACAGTCTTCTCTCTTGCACACTACATCTGATACCAATGGCTGTTATAGACATGGAAACTGAAAGTTTAAAGTCTCTGTTGACCTGTTTTTGCATAAGAGTTTAATAAACATGCAGTCTACTAAAAGGTATTGTGTAATCCTTCAGTTTGATTTTACATATAACTTGACATAACAAACAGTATGTGTTTAACCAATGCCAACATAGAACATGGATTTTAAATAATGATGATATGTCCTTCTCTTCCCAATCTCTCCCTCACATCCAATCTCATTCTCATGCCCATCTTTTCTTTCTCTCTCCTCATTACCAGTCTTTCTTTCTCACAGATATCCTCTCTTCCTCTCTCAGATACAGACATCTATGTATCTGTTACATGTTCTTTCTCTCGCTCTTTCTCTTGATTTCTCACATAGTTCCCTATTTTCCTATCATCTTCTTTCACTTATCCATTATTTTGTCTTTCTCTGAATTCTTTTATTAGACCCTAAACCTTAAAACTTTCCCTCCTTTATAAAGAATTACTTTAACAAGCTTTGATGGATGAAGTTACCAATTGAATTTCAGCTATGTACACAAAAGTTGGACAGTTTACTTAACTGATATATTGTGGAAATTTGTTCATGTTATGGTCGTTAGTAAATATACTCAGCTGTTGTCTTTTGCAAATTGCTGCTTTCTTCATCATATTTATCTTAACCAAGATTTCCAAAACGTAGCACTTTTGTTGTGAATGAGTTCTAAAGCTCCTGATTTTCAATAGACATCTTTCATTTATCATTATTTGTCATTTGTTCAATGCTCATTTTTCCAAGCAAGTATGGCTTGGGTAAGAATTGATTTTGAGACTGGGTTTTACATTTGGATGCTGTTCCTGTTGCTGACTTTCACTTGGGGTTTTTATTTTTTTTTGTGGGGCTAAAGCTTTTTATATTCCACAAGTCTTCAATTGCACAGCAACAAAGAATATCGACATCACCACTACTTCACTCAGTGTCGAACAAAATATCAACAAACACATTTGCACCAGTTTTTGTTTCCTCAATTCACTTACAGAGCATTGGTTGACTCAGTGTGTTAATAGAAAACACTTGCATAAGTTACTATGTGGTGGGAATGAACTCAAAAAGTCATGTGATTGTCAAATGAACTTTTCTCTTCAACTTTGCCCGTGTGGTTAAGAAGTTATTTTACTGGTAAATCAAAATAAGTAATGACTATTCTTCAAGAATAACATTGGCAGGGTGTTTTGATACCAAGGAAGATGCCTTGGTACTTGTTAACATCGCTCCTATTATTTTTGTATAGAATGAAAATGTGTCATATCTTGAGGAAAAGATTTTTTCTTGAGAACAGGCGGAGGAAATTTTGAAGCACTGTGCTGAAGGTTCTTGTGTTGAATGCATTAAATACTATGATGAACATCTTTAGTATAATTCATTTATTGTCAGTTTTAAGCATGTGAAGTATTTGACAGTGTTTTTATCTTCACTGATAAAAATTATGTCATGTGAGCCAATGGAAGGGCCTTCATATCTTTAATAGCCATTATAACTAATATAATAAGCGTCAGTTTCAGTAATTAGTCCCTCTTTTAGGTCCGTTTGGAATAATCCTGCCTCCTCTCATGAATATTAGGCAATCAGGTAGCTAGCTTGTTTCCTTGAGTCATCTGTGTCACAGAACCCTTCATTCCATGTACCATTTACATTGTAACAACCATTGTGATGTTACCTAACATGTCCATTAAAGTCACTAGCCATGATAACAAGATCTCTGTTTTCTGTTATCAAATTAGTCAAGAAAAGATCTTCATAGAAACAATTTTGTTAATCAATCAGTCCTGATATTGACACATTTACAAAGACTATTGTTGGTGTCATCTTATCAAAAATCTGCCTAAACCTCATTATTTTGCCACATAATCTGACTTTTTCAGTTAGTTAATCCATTTTTTTTCCACAATCACCAGCAGACTTGTACCTGTGTACCTTGCTTCTGGGGTGTCTAGCTATGGTTACCTTCCATCTTACCTCTTAAATACAACACACATTTACCCATCTCTACTTCAACATTTTACAATTTCTCCAGATTTATCTTTCATCTTGACAGCATTGATGATACTAGCCCTAAGGCTTTGCCCCAGACAGGAAAAGGAGAGTTTCTGGTTATGTTGTTTGGTTGTTTAGCATTTGGAAAACAGAGAATTGATAGTTTTCTTGATGGTCAAAGGATTCTCACACATGGTTATAGAATCCAACTTGGATACTCCACTACCATATGTCATGTGCTTTACTAACATTGTATATGTTAGCCTTTTCATTGATCTGGCTGCTTTGCCTTTTTAACATATTTCGTTACACAAAGATTGAGTGCAATTTATTGTGCTACCTATATTAGAGAGGTTATCTGTCAGAGCTGAGGAGTCCTCACCCTATACATTTTATCATTTTTTTAATGCAAAATTAGTGCTTTTATAACTGCAACTAGCAGGTCCCACATCTTTTCAATGCAGAATTTTAGATTGCTTTGCCAGCAGCTTGCAGAGTCCATGTCTCCTTTGAGGTGTACATCATAGGGTGTTTAATCACCTGTTTGCTGTTTGCTTTAGAATTTGGATCATTTAGTTGGAACAAAGCTCTTTTCATAATACTAGATAGGAGAAAGCTGACAGAAAGAAGCTCTGCACATTAAGTAAGTGGATTAGTTAGCAAGATGACTAAAAGTTTCATCATTGTCAAGATTAGTTTAAGTCATAGGGAATCGAATTTGTGAAGACACAGCTTGTGACCAGAGGGTGTTAGCATCCATTCCTGTGATGAGTTACATTTTCATATTGTCCCAACATAAAGAGAATACATACAATTTGTAACTGTCAAAAGAGACACTTGATAATAGACAGATAATGATTTTGCTTGCTGAAACATAGTAGTTGCTTCATTGGGATCTTGTTGAGAAAATTATGAATAGTATGTCATGTACAGGAGACACCAAAATGAAATTTTCAGTTGAAGCTCAAAAGAAAGAGGAGGAGTAGATATAGAGTGATTAAAAGAATAATACACATGCACAGAAATTGCTATACTGACTCATAGGCAGAGAGTGAGAGTTGGGGAGAACATTCCTGTAAAGAAACTGTATTTGCATATACTCATGTAGAAAGCATATAAAATTTCTAGCAGTCAAGAGAGCTATGCATGTGTATGGGTGTGTGAGGGAAAAAGAGAGACAATATGTTTATACAGTCACAGTGGAAGCCACTTATTGTAGAGCTGTTTAGATAGCAAAGACTATTCAATAGCATTATCTATGATTATAATGAGCAGTTTCTACTAAATTCATATATATATATATATATCATCATCATCATCGTTTAACGTCTGCCTTCCATGCTAGCATGGGTAGAACAGTTTCACAGGAGCAGGCCAAGCAGAAGCCTGCACCAGCCTTCTGTGACTGTTTTCGCAGGATTTTTACAGCTGGATGCCCTTCTGAACACCAACTACTTTAGTGTGGACTGGGTACTTTTAAGTGGCACCTGCACTGACAGGGTCACCAAGTACTTGATATATATATATACAGAGATAGAGAGAGTGCTTCTATTCTGTGTATGTGTATATTTCTGTGTGAGTTAGAGGTTGGGAAACCAACCAACTAAGGGATAGTACCTATCTAATATACTGCTGGTTATTGCATGGCAATCTCGCATTTGAGTGTTATATATGGGTGGGGGGTAAAAAGTTGTTTACCCTTAATTTATATACGGCAAATAAGAAAATGGGAGAAGATACAAAAACGACATACATCAGCCGGTAGACATTCTAGTTTGTCTATTTATTCCAAAGTATTAGAAAGTATTAGAAGAATACATACACATGTAATAACTATGTGTTACACACACATGTACTAATATTACAGAGAAGAGCAAAAGATCAGATTGACAGTAGGTTCTAATTCCTTACAGCCATAAGGAATTAGAACCTACTGTCAATCTGATCTTTTGCTCTTTTCTGTAATATTAGTACATGTGTGTGTAGCACATAGTTATTACATGTGTATGTTTTCTAATACTTTGGAATAAATAGACATACTAGAATGTCTGCCAGCTGAAGTATGTCATTTTTGTATCCTTTCCATTTTCTTATTTGCTATATATATAATGTGCAGGCCTTGCTGTGTGGTTAAGAAACTTACTTCCCAGCATGTGGTTCATGTTCTGTCCCACTATGTGGGACCTTTGGCAAGAGTCTGTTATATCATTATTATTAGCCCCAGACTGATCAAAGCTTTGTGGGTGGATATACACACATATGTATATACTTGTGACTGTGTGTTGGTGTGTATGTTTCCTTGTGTTGATATTGTGTAATGGTTGTAAATGAGTGTCATTTATTTCCAATCTTTTGTTAAAAATGTATTTGGTCATAGGAAAATATTGCCTTGCTTGGAAACAGGTGATGGTTGGTGACAGATAAAGCATCCAGTCTTATAAAAAATATGCCTCAGTGAATTCCGACTAAAATGACAATGACATGCACATGTAGAGAGAGTAAGAAGCGTTATGGATGTCGGTAGATGAGTGGTACAGGGGAGGGAATGGCAGTTAGCAGTACAGGGGTTTAAAGAAGAGGTGTATCAGATACCGACAAATCCATTGCAATTCCTCATTGCTCAAGTATCATGATGGAAAATTGACAGAAGTAGAGGAGTATTGATGGTGGTAGAGGGAGGGATCTGTTATGAACAGAGCTTAATGTTTTACCTCATTACATGAGTAGCACTATAGTAAAATGGGAGAAAAGGTAATTAGCAAATCAGAGATTTAACAGGTACAAAATGGGCAAAAGGCTCAGATGTAGAGATATATATTATATATACCAGCTCCATCACTACCCCATTTTTAACATATATTTCACCATGCTTACTTGAGTGTTTGGGGTCTCACCAATCAGTATGGACCTTTGTCATTTCCTTCGTAAGATGTGTTGTTTAGTTTCCCCACTTCCTTCCAATCTTTTTGGGTCTTCCTCTATCATAGATTCTATTCACTTTGAACAGTTTACAATTTTTTGTACAATGTAGTCCTCCATATGCATCACATACCCATACCAGTGCCACCTTCTCCTTTGCATACTGCATCTAATTCCTTTTATACCTAGTTTTTCTCTCAGTTCATATGTAATCCATCATACACACTAATATTTAATATTACATATCCTATGAAGCATATTGCTTCATTTCTTTCTAGATTTTGCAAATGCTTTATGCAAAACCCACAGCTTGTTTCCATTGCAGCATTGCACTTTATACCTAAGCATCATACAATCTTCTCTTCACTTTGTTGCCAGTAGAAGCAACAGTCCCCCAAACTCTTTCTAATCTGATCTTTGTCTGGCTACTGTGTTTTCAGAGCAGCCACTCCAACTACTGATTATATTCCCCAAGTAACAAAGGTCAAACAACCAACTAAATCAATATCCCCTTTTTCTGGTCTAGTCAAAAACTTTAGGGCTGCTACCATAATTGTCAGCACAATGAAAGGCATGCTTGAAGAGATGAATATGCTGGAGTGAAGGTAAAAGGTTATGTGTTGTGTGCAGGGGGTAAAATGGAAGGGCTCTTCAGTAATACTCCTCTCTAGTCAAGAAACATCATCATTGTTTAACATCTGTTTTCCATATTGCCATGGGTTGGACAGTTTGACAGGAGCTGACCAGCCAGGGAGCTGTCCAGATTCCAATTGTTTTTTGTGGCATGTTTTCTGTGACTGGATGCCCTTCCTAACACCAACCACTTCACAGAGTGTGCTGAGTGCTTTTCACGTGTCACTGGCATGGGTGCATTTATGCAGCACTGGCACTTGTAAAGGACAAGCTTATATGTATGGATGACTGCAATTTTACTTAGCTTGATGCATTTTCTCAGATACAGTAAATTGTCACAACTTCCAGTCCCTTGTCATCTCCTCAGTGAGGCCCAGCATCCACAGTAATACAAGTTCTGTGTGGGTAGCAGCAGTGGGAGTGGGGAGTAGGCAGGCACCTGGGGAGATAAATTGTATGTATGTGTGTATACACATGCTTATGTATGTACATACACATATGCATGTGTCTATATTTGTGCATTATGTATATGCATATTGTATGTGGTTGTGCATTGTTTTACATCCATTTTTCCATGCTAGCATGAGTTACATAAGTATATCATTGAGTCATTGTTTTATAATTAGGTGTCCTTGTCACTAACCCCTACCTGTTTTCCAAGTAAAGGTTCTCTTGTTTTGCATGTTTTGAAGGCACTGAGTGGACAATTTGTTGACATCAATATCTCAACAAGACTTGTGGCTTGCAACTATAATAGAGCCCAACTCACACACACACACAATGTTGTGTGTTTATCTTTATTATTTTATGCTTATTTCTTCCAAGACACTGCAGAGGTTATCTACAGTTGGAACAAAGAGTTTCCTTCTACCTTGTGTTAGCCTCTATTCTTAAGGCTTATGAGTTTATTTGATATACCCAGACAATATCACTACGAGCGAGAGACCATGTATTTCCTTGATTTGGGAGCAGGAGTGTATCTGCCATTAGCTCCATAGCAGCTATGTAAAACCTCTAAGTACAAAGATTAGCTTTGTTGTGTAAGTAAAATAAGGGAATTTTACAGAGGTAACTTTGAAAGGATGATGATGATGATCAATAGAGCTACATGGTGGTGGGGAAGCAAGGCCATTTAACTGCCAGTTTGGCAGTGGCAGGGTACTTAACCAGATCAAGTAAAACTTTGGTGTGGAGCTGGATACCATTCTGCAAAATAGTTGTTAATTTCTTAAATGTGATAAACCCACTTGCTTCAGTTTGCATAGTATACATACATATTTGTGTACAGATAGATGAATGGATAGGCAACCATGCACACATGCGAGCGCACACACACACACACACATAAACAGACACAGGTGTGGCTATGTGGTCTTGTACTCTAAACACAGCCGACCAAAGCCTTCTGAGTATATTTGGTAGACGGAAATTGGAAGAAGCCCATTGCATGCATATGTTGTATATGTTTGTATTTCCTTGACATTACCATCATCATCATTTAATGTCCACTTTCCATGCTGGCATCGGTTGGACAGTTTGACAGGAGCTTGCATCAGACTTCTGTGTCTGTTTGACAGTTTTTATGGCTGGATGTCCTTCCTAACACCAATCACCCAACAGAGTGGACATAGTATAATAATTGTAATGAGTGTCACTATCATACAAGCAGTGTCTTCATTTTCAATATTCTGTGAAAAATTGTCTGGACATGGGGGAAATATAACTTTGCTTGGAAAGAAGTGAAGGGCATCCTTCGTACAAGATCTGCTGCAATAAACTCCATTCAGCCCATGCAAACATAGAAAAGTGAATGTTAAAACGATGATTGGATGATGATGATGATGACCACAATGACATTCCTACATACATACTTACACAATATGAAATGCTGAAGACAAGTTGATTAATTTTACTTTCAGACAGTTTCCATTGAACTCACTTACCTTAACAGCAGGCACCTTACTGAATTAAGACAGCATTTGAAAAGCTAGAAATGTACATTTAGTGCAGCCATTAATTTACCTCATCTGACATGTCAACGATAATAATAGTTTTCTTACAGTTTAAAATGGACATTGACAATACATATTTTATTTGTCTGAAATAAATGGAGAAAGTTTTGTTTTCACTTTTAAGAGTGTTACAACAAAATAATGCAATTATCAAAGCAAATACAGATTTCTGTTGCCTATATCCCACTTGTTGCATAATTTAACAATCCTGCTGCATGTTTAAGCCACTCAAAATATTGTACGTCTTGAGGATTCTAATTTTCTCCAATTGAATAGTTATACATTGGTTTTCAATGGCATATCTTTTTCTTACCCTTTTTTTCCTTTTTTATCTGTTCACAGCATTATCTAAAGTTTCCGTCCAGTGAGATCTCCAAAGACGCTGTAGATTTGCTCCAACACCTGCTGACTGAAGCAAAATACCGTCTTAATTACCAGAGCTTGCTTGTTCATCCATTCTTTGCAAGTATGAATTGGCAGAACATACGGAATGGTTAGTTATTGTATTATTTCAATAATTATTTTCACGTGAATGTGTGTGTGTGTCATCATCATTTAATGTCCGTTGTCCATGCTGGCATGAGTTGGACAGTTTGACTGGGCTGGTACATTGGAAAGCTGCGCCAGGCTCCAGTCTGATTTGGCATAGTAATGACAACCACTCTGAGTGTAATGGGTGCTTTTATGTTCCACCAGCACGGGTACTATTTGTGTGACACTGGTACCTGCCACAACTGTGATTTTGCTCAGCTTGACAGGTCTTTTTCTCAAGCACAACATAATGCCAAAGGTCTTGGTCATTGCCTCTATGAGGCCCAACACTCAAAAGGAACTCAGCCACTTGCCTCCATGAGGCCCAACACTCAAAAGGAATTCAGCCTCTTGCTTACATGAGGCTCAATGCTCGAAAGAAGCTTAACATATATTTATGTTAAGTTGCTGGCCCTTTTACAAAAAGTATCCAACCATAGAAACCACGCCAAAACAGACACTGCAGTCCTTGGGCCCATTGGATTCTGTCAAACTGTCCAATCCATGCCAGTATGGAACAAACAACCCTTTTGTTACCATATTTTTGTTAAAATACTCTGTGTTTGTTTCAATTCATCATGTCATCATCAACATTTAACATCTGTTTTCCATGCTGGCTTGGGCAAAATAACTTTGTGATTATTAAGCTGGTTTTTGGAACATAAATTAACATGAAATTTTGATGGTAGGCTTTAATTTAGATCACTTTGAAGCAGGATGTTTGTATCCTAGGACCAAAGGCAGTCTTAGGCAGCTTGGTATCAAAACAGTTAAATGATAATAATGATTTTATAAATGACAGAGAAATATTGTGATGAAATTTTATTTAAAAATAAGAAAATTCTAATATCATGATATTGTTTCATAACTTTAAAACATGTGAATGATTTATATTATTATATTTAATTATAAATAAATTACCTACATGTCTGCATTAATACAAAAAGTAAAAAATCCTTCAAAATAATTTACCTGCTTTTGAATGTTTTTATTTGTTGTTGATTGGCAGAATTATTTGAGTGCCAGAACAAAATGCTTTGCATTATTACTTCAGGTTCTCTATGTTCTGAGTTCAAATTTCTCTGAGATCAATTTTTACTTCTGTCCTATCATGATTGAAAAATAAAATAAATTGGTCAGGAACTGTGCTTATTGTTACAGGCTAACCCATACTCTTTAAAATTACTAGCTTTGTGTCTAAATTAGAAAATATTTTGTGTTCAAAATCCTGTTTTGTGCCTATGTTAGAAATTATTATTAGTATTAAGGTGGTGAGCTAGCAGAATCATTAGCACACCAAACAAAATGCTTAGTGAGACTTTTTCTGGCTTTATATTCTGAGTTCAAATTCTGTCGTGGTCAGCTTCACCTGTCATCCTTTCAAGGCTAATGAAATAAGCATCAGTTAGGCACTGGGGTTGATGTAATCAACTAACTCCCTCCCTCAAAATTTCTGGCCATGCATCTACTCTAGAAAGGAATGAGCTGACAATTATTAGCATGCTGGGCAAAATGCTTAGCAACATTTTGTCTGTGTTTATGTTCTGAGTTCAAATTCTGTTGAGGTTGACTTTCCCTTTTATCCTCCCAGGATCAATAAAATAAGTACCAGATGAGCATTGGGGTCAACGTAACTGACTTAAGATCTTCTCAAAATTGCTGGCCTTGTGCCAAAATTTGAAACCATTATTATTATGATGATGCTTAGGGTGACAAGCTGGCAGAATTGTTAGCATGCCAGGCAAAATGCTTAGTGGTATTTTGTTCGTCATTTTATTCTGAGCTCAAATACCGCCAAGGTTGATTTTGCCTTTCATTCTTTCAGGGTTGATAGATTAAGCACCAGTGAAACACTGGGGTCGATGTAATCGAATAGTCCTCTACCCCAAAGTTTCAGACCTTGTACCTGTAGTAGAAAGGATTATTATTATTGTGATTGTTGATGGTGCTGTTGGTATTGCGGTTGTAGATGGCTATATTTATTAGAGTAGTAGACAAAATAACTTGCTGTCATTATCATCATTTTATCATCCACTTTCCCATGCTTGAACAGGTCAGATGGATTTCACTAAAGCAGATTTTCTTTGCTAGGATGCCCTTCATGTCATCAACACTCACTTGTTTCCAAGTAAGGTAATAAATATTTTTCCATGGCCTGGCACTTTTACACAGAAGATTGGACACATAACGACCACTTTGCCTTTCATCTTTACAGAGTCAATTAAAATAAAATATCTGTCAAGTACTGAGATCAATGTAATTGATTAACCACCTCCCAAATTGCTGATATTGTGTCAAAATTAAAATGAATTATTGAGGTGGTGTGCTGGTAGAATCAGCACACCAGGCAAGATGCTTAGCAGCATTTCATATATCTTTTAACATTGGGCAAAATGTTTAGTGGTATTTTGTCTGTCTTTAAGTTCTGAGTTCAAATCCCACCAAGGTTAACTTTGCCTTTCATTCTTTTGGGGTTGATAAAATATGTATCAGTTGAGCTCTGGGGTTGGTGTAATCAACTTACCCTGCTATTCAAATTTGGTGGACTTGTGCCAAAATTTGAAACCATCATCATTATTATTTTTATTTCACACCCAATAAAATTTGGAAGCTAGTGTTGTACAAGTTTCAATATGCTCAAATTCAAAATTCAGTATACATTCAAAATTCTATCATGATTTCTCTGTATAATCTTGTATTTATTTGGTATGGGGTGTAGGAAATAAAATATGTACTAGGGAAACTGACATTACCAAAAGCTAAAAGTCTCATACCAAATTGGTGTGATATTTAGGCATTCATAGTTTGCAGGCCATTTTTACAAATATGACTCTGGAGAGGGCGAACTTAAACATATTAAATCTATATAAATAGTTTCACATCACTTAGTTGGCATCTGAAAGAGCAACCAATTACTGAATTCTGTTGCATTAGCATTTTCTCTGCCCCCCCCCCACCTCATTTAAAATTTACAATGCTATAATAGATTGGTCAGCACGGTGGGTAACAAGTGCTTTGTGAGCTGATATAATATATAGAAAATGAAAGAAGACAATCGTGGGTGAGGGGCACAGGTGTGGCCGTGTGGTTGAGAAGTTTTACTTCCCAACTACATGGTTTCAGGCTAAACCCCACTGCCTGGCACTTTGAGTAAGTGCCTTCTACTATAGTCCCAGGCCAATCAAATCTTTGTGAGTAGAATTGGTAGGTGGAAACTAAAAGAAGCTCATTGTGTATATATGTGTGTGTGTTTGCATCTCTTTGTCTTGACATTGCAATATAGTTATTAATGTGTGTCACTGTCATATAAGCAGTGCCATTCATTTCCAGTATTTTGCAAAAACTTGTCTGGCTGTGGAAGAAGGTAAGGATTGGCAACAAGAAGGGTATCCAGCTGTGCAAAATCTGCATCAATAAACTCTGTCTGATCCTTTCAACTTGGAAAAGTGGCTGTTGAAATGATGAAGGTACATATGCACTATACATATACATGTGTGTGTGTGTGTATATATATATATATGTGTGAATGTTTACAACCTACACTGAGCTGCCACTGAAAGTGGCTGGAAGAATTGTTAGCATGCAGGGCAAAATGCTTAACTCAGATGAGATTTGACACCGCAATTGGTATTGGTTTCAAGTATTTATTACTCAGTATTAGTACATACTAAACCATCTTGTATATGCTAAGTCCTCCATCTACTACTCAGTGATAAATGGTCACCCAGCCACATTCCTGACAATTCTTCTACTCATTTCACACTTTGAGGGTTAACCCCAACACCTCATTACCACTGATTGTGACTGAGCTACCAAACTAGTGATGTGTTGATATTTCCTGTCAGTTAATCATCTACTAGGCCAGTGCTTTTGAATTCCTCTCAGATAGAAAGTCACTTGAAAAAACAGATAAGACAGGAAGAGCATCTGGCCATAAAAATCCTACCTAAGTTACTGCTTGTCTAAACCATGCTAGTATAGCTTAAACTTTAACCCTTTATCAATCAGATGACTGTCAAATGTAATGCCCATTTATTCACATTGTTTTGAATTAATTATGCTTTATTTTGTAGCTTTGAAATTTTGATGATGTGATTGTTTATTTTTAGAATGACATTCTAGGATCTGGCCAGTTTGATCATAAAACAGAATATTTGGGCCAGACATGGTTAGTTTAAATGCTAAAAAGTTAAATGAAATAAATGTATCTGGAGATATTTCTTTCTTCCATCTTTAAGAGGTCAATCAGCAACTTTTGTTTTGTTCCTTTTCATTTGATGAGCAAATAAGTAGTAGTCTTACTTTCTTTTTCTAAATTGTACATAAAAATATATTGATTTTCTTATTGCACAGGTAAAGCACCCTTTATCTATTTTGGAACAGAAATACAATTATGTAATGTTTATGTGTCATTATGGATTTGCTTCTCTATGTTCAATACTCCATAAATTGATGTTTGCTGGAAACAAGATTGAAGCCTATGGATCAAGCCTAATCATAATCAAGTTGATTTTGTTTTTCTTTTTCATTCCCATTCATGAACAATAAAATAAGTATTAGTAGTTCCTACTCCACTCTTTTCAATCATAAAAGGTTGAGTTTTTTGTCACCATTTTCATCATCATTGAATGTCTTTTTGTTCCATGCCAGTATGGGTTGGACTGTTTAACAGGATCCTAATGAAACCATTTACAGTACACACACACTACTTTTTTTTTAACATGCAACAGGCACTAATGAGATCACCATGCAGCTTGCAAGACTGGAAACCCTGGGAAGGCAGCCTTACACCAGGAGAAACAGGGTAAAAATATGAGAGAAGGGGCCAAAGTAGAACTGATTTCTTGTTGTAGCGGAGCTATATAAATACTAAAATTTTAAAAGAGAGAGGGATGATTGGGTGAAGCTAGAAGGAGATAAAAATAATGGTGATAAGGTGTTGGGGTTAACCCTCAAAGTGTGAGTTGAGTAGAAGTAGGGACAGAGGTGCCAGGAGTGTGGGTGGGTGACCATTTATCATTGAGGAGTAGATGGGGGACTTAGCATATGCAAGGTAGTTTAGTATTTATTAATGCTGAGTAATAACAAATATTTGAAGCGGACACCAATTGCAGTGTCAAATCTCACCTGGGTTGTCCTCCCTTTTACCATTTCTTATCAACCCTTGAGCAAAGTGATATTTCCCCATGGTCAGACATGTTTATGAAGAAAGTAGGAAATGAACAATACTTCTTGTGTGATGATGACACTCATTTACAACTGTCACATAATGTCAAAGCAGAGAGACACAAACATACATGCATATACTCACATATATACAAGTAGGCTTCTTTCAGTTTCCATCTACCAAATCCACTCACAAGGTTTTGGTTAGCCCAAAGTTATACTAGAAGTCACTTGCTCAAGTCACCACACACCAGAACTGCACCTGAAGCCATGTAGTTGGGAATCAAACTTCTTAATATGGCCACAGCTGCATAAGAACTAGCTAGCCATCTCTTGATTATTGTTGATAATAACACATCAACCACCAGCGATACCAACTACTACTATAGTTTGTGTTTAAAAACTGAAAACAGCTAGAATTTCCAGGCCTTAATTTTGATATGATAATCCTTAGCCATGATTTTTTACTTTTCTGCAAGCAAATATATAAAAGAAAGTTAAAAGAAATATGATAGCATGCTTTCTTTAGTCCTTTTATTCCATTATTTATTTCTTACCAATCTCTAACTGAATAATAATATTAGTTTCAAATATTTTGGGGCAGGGGCTAAGTTG
Organism: Octopus sinensis; assembly: GCF_006345805.1. Taxonomy (NCBI): domain Eukaryota; kingdom Metazoa; phylum Mollusca; class Cephalopoda; order Octopoda; family Octopodidae; genus Octopus; species Octopus sinensis. The sequence goes on along the minus strand of NC_042998.1, from coordinate 144,805,563 downwards.
ATTCAATCAACCCGTGCTGAACTGGTACTTACTTTATCGACCCCCAAAGGTTGAAAGGCAAAGTTGACCCTGGTAGCATTTGAACTCAGAATGTAGCAATGGATGAAATGCCACTAAGCATTTTGCCCTGCATGCTAGCAATTCTTCCAGTTTACTGCCTTAAACTGAACTGTAATGTTGGCTTCAGTTCAGAGTAGAAAGATTTCTAGGTAGGATATAGGTAATCTTTCATTGAATATGGAGAAGTCTTGCTGAATGTCAGTACAAAGACAACAGAGATTTCCTTTTGCTTTTCAGGTTCTATCTAATCTGGATCTGTGCAGGTGGGTGGGGACGGAACTTTTTTGAAATATTAAAATAGCTTACAACTACACATAAATGGTGATGAAGAATAGAAAAAAGAAATTGTGGGTAAAACTTGAGCGTATGAAATTTTAACCCTTTCGTTACCAACCCGCCCAAAGCCGCCCCAAAAGATTTTGGTTAATGTGACCAAACCGCCCAAAGCCGTCCGTATTTACCTATTGATATTTAAATGAGAATATCAGAGCAAATCTCTTTAGTACATTCCTGAAAACATGTATTATACTTCGTAAACAGTTCAACTACAGTTTTGTACAACAATGAAGTGTAATTTTAATTCCGTGAATTTTGGGAGATTTTTTTCCGAAATTTGTTCCTATTGTGTTTTCAAAATTTGTAATTCTGACAAAAAATGGATACGAATTTCATTATATCAAGCAGCGAGTCAGAATTCGAAGGATTTTCTACTGAAGACCTTCATAAATCTAACTCTATGACTGAAAAAAAAAAGCACGAGGTATTTGATTATGAATCCGATGTTTCATTTTCCGAAAGTGAAAACAGTGAATCCGAGATCTCTGACAGCGATAAAGAAAATGAATTGGCACCTGAATGGAGTGAAAATTTAAAAACTGTTTCTTTCGGTGATTTTTCTGAAGAAACTGGACCAAGCCACAGACTTTCCCAGGAGAGTAAAGCCTTAGACTATTTCTTTTTACTTTTTCGAATGAGCCTATTTGAAATCATTACAGCAGAAACGAACCGTTACACTAAATGTAAACAAAGCGAAAGAAAGGATAGTTTGTGGTTTCCCACAACCTTAAATGAAATTAAGACTATTTTGCCATAAATATTATTATGGGTATCAGAAAGTTACCCAGAATAACAAATTCTATCGTAAAATTTTGTTGTATACCCAATTGAATATTAGCTAATAACCCATTTTCTATAGCGATGTTTGAACAAAATTTTAATAATTTTATATTTTGTTGAATTTACCTGTATCTACCTGCAATTAGAGTCACTCTGTGACAAAAATTATAGTATAGAATTGGTTGAGAATATTTCATTAAATTATCTTCCAAAAATCAGATTAATATATTGATAAATAAAAAAGTTATAGTTGTTTAATGAAACCAGACTAAATATATGATTACGTTAGAAATTAATTGAAACACATAAGGGGTGTATTTTCGTCAGAAATATAGTAACGAAAGGGTTAAAGTGATAATACTATAAGTTGTAATTAACTAGAAGTGCATTAGGCAGCATTGATTGAAAAATAGGTGCTTACAACTATACTTAACATGTTCATATACACTCATGAACATTTACACTTACATCTATACATAACACGTATATCATTTCAAGATTGTACTTGCCTGTACAAGAGACATTTAATCCTTTTGAAACTAAGCCACCTGAAACTGCTCCTAGTTTTCCCTGGTTCTATGATGCCAACTTCTTGTTTTAAAGTGATCTAAATGAAAATATTCTATCAAAATTTCATATTAAGTTCCAAATACTAGCTTAATAAAGACAGTTTAACTAAATTCTTCATAATTTCAAAATTACTGAAATACTGGCAGTGTTTTTCAACAGAAATATGGTAACAAAAGGGTTAATAACACACAAAACTGATAAATTCAAACTTATGCAGTGAAAATTTTGACAGCTTGTGAAATAAATTTAAAATGTATTTTAAGTTTTTGTGTGTTAATAAATGGCTTCTCCACAATGTAGCACTCTCATTGTCATGTTCATTATCAGTCTTTATCATTTTTATTGTGATTTAATACTTTCAGAAAAATCTCCTTTTATACCAAGTGTGAGTAGTTTAGATGATACCTCCAATTTCGATGAATATGAAAGGCTACCACCACAACCAAAATATGATGACCCTAAATTGCGTCGAGATTTCAGTGGCAAAGACTTGCCTTTTGTTGGTTTCTCTTACTTTGGTTCAACCAAAGATGAATCTACGTGAGTATGAATTGATCTTACTGATTGATTAAAAAAAATTTTTTTTAATCACAGTCCTGAAGTAAAATTGTTATCTAAAATTGATTAGTTATTAATTAAATATGTACTTGTTCTGAGATTATATTCAAAACGTAACAAAATGCATTTTTATGCATGGAATGACTATTTATATTTAATTTTCTTTTAAGCCTTGTGAATGAATTTGCTAAATGGAAACTGAAAGACTGCCTTTATATATGTGCATGTATGTGTTTGGTTATCATATAATAGTAGTAAATGAGCGTCATTTATTTCCAATGTTCTGCAAGAACATGTATGGCCTTGAGAAAGATTACCTTGGTTGGAAACAGGTGACGGTTAAATACAAGAAGAATATCTGGCTGTAGAAAAATCTGAGTCTATAAACTTCCTCCAACTAGTGTTAGCATAGAAAAGTGGATATTAGAATGATGATAATTGCAGTTAGATAATATCTCATCATATACACACATACACATAATGTAAGCACATTTTCCAAAGCTGTTTTTAACATAAGTTTTATTTTTTTGTGTGTGTGAAATGAGGAAGGGGAATTTCAGTTTCCATGCAGTAATTTCTTTTCCTAATCTATATATATATTTATTTATTTGTGTGTGTGTCTCTTTCCATCTCTCCTGATCTCTCACACACACAGACACGTGCATCTCCCTCATGTCTCTCATTCATACACACATTATATAATGTGCACATCATACTGACAGTCATGCATATAAACTGTGGAATGAGAGGTTACAGCAGAAAAAGGAAATGTGCAGTGTAAGCTGAGATCATTGTGAGAAATAAAACTTTAAATGCTGCTGCTGTTCTTTCAATGAAAATATGATTGCGACCATGTTGCCTGTTTATACTTGCTGCAATAAATGAATGAAAATAAAGAATGGAATAAGACTAGTCATAACAGAATAATCTTTGGCAGCAGCAGAGATTTTTATTGAAGCGTGAGAAACTTCTTATCTTCCATTCAGTCTTTGTACGTACTTCCATCAAAAAATATGAAGCAGTTAAATTCTCATTTATTACATTTCTTATTTCTTAAATTTGAATTTGAGCTTGTGTTTTTCCATAACCTTCAATTATCTTCCAATGATAAATCTTATAACTTTCTTATTTGAAAATTCAATGCACTTTTTTTAATCGTTTATGTTTCAAGAATTCATTCATTTTATTATTTTCTTTGGGAGAAAAAAATATATTATATTGAGAAATTACATTTGTTACAAAGTAGAATGTATGATTGGTGAGAATTGCAAGATGTTAAAATACATTTATCTGGTGCCATAAAAGCATGGAATATGGATAACATGTTTAAAGTTATGGACACATTGTAGGTAACAATTTCTTATCTAGATAGAGATGAAACATTGCCTGTTGTTTCTTTAAAGTTTAATGTTTAAAAACATAGATATTCAGTTGTCTTGCAAGAAATGGAACATTCCTAATGAATATGGCTACCTTAGTACATATGTTTGTGAGAGTATGTCTAGGAATGGTGGTATGATGAAGAAGTTAGCTTCCCAGTCACTTGGTTTTAAGTTCAGTCTCACTACACAGCACTTTAGACAAGTGTCTCCTAGAGTCCTAGGTTGTCAAAAGTTTTGTGAATGGATTTGGTAGACAGAAATAGAAAGTAGTATACATGTGAATGTGTGTGTGTAAAAGAAGATATTTTAATTATTGGTTGAGACTATATTTAGCCAGTAAAAGAATACAGTGGTTATGCTGTTAAAAAAAGTAGACTGCTGGTTTCTGCTAAGCAAGCTTCATTACTTCAGTTTTGTTTAACAGAAAGTATGTTTTAATCCAACTTCACAGCTAAGTGAAGATTAGCAATAAGCTGTAAAAACCTTTGTTACCCAAATTATTAATGTTTGTAGAAGTTTACTACACATTCAGGAAAGGAAGATGATTGTAGAACTATGGACATATTTCTTCCCTTGCTTCAGTCTGGTTGTCAATTAGTTTCATGTTATCTTAGATGTTGAGTGAGAAAGATAAGAATGTATATTACTGAGGTAACGAGTTTTTCCACTTGAAATTAAATTTTCAGAAATCATTAACTGTGCTTAAAGTAGAACTAATAAAATAATGGTTCCACAGGAATTTATCAAAAGTTTTTTTTTTGTCCTAGGCATAGATGTGGTTGTGTTAAGAAGCTCAGTTTGCAACTACATGGCTTTGGGTTCTGTCTCACTGCATGGCACCTTAAGCAAGTGTCTTCTACTATATCCCCAGGTCAGCCAATGCTTTGTGAGAGAATTTATTAGATGGATACTGTGTGGAAAACCATGGTGTGTGTATGTATATGTGTGAGTTTGTGGTTGGCAAATGAGACCAGTAAAATATATACCAGACTTCAAAAATTATAAACACTGGCATCTCTTTTGCCAGACTGCTAAATCATGGAAGTGTATACAAACCATCACCAGGTATTAAGTGGTGGTGATAGGAGGGACAAAAAAACACAGTTTCTACCTATCAAATTCACTCACAAGGCACTAATTGACCGAGGTGCTGTTCAGTGAGACTGAACCCCAAACAATAAGATCTTCTTCACCACACAGTCATGTTTGTTGAATTTTTTTTTTAAACAAGACAAATACCTTTTCTTCTTGAATTATTTTCAGGGATTCTTCTGGAGTGACATCTGGAGTGACATCTTCTGAGTTTGACGAAAGTTCTGATGATGGTAAACCATCTAATGTAAAGCTGACACTGACTGTAAATGTCAAAGAACACCAGAAGATTGCAGAACGCTGTAATGAGCTGGAGTCTAATGAGAGCCTATTACGTGCAGAACTGGAGGAGCTGAGGCATGTGGTTGACAGAAAGGAGTTGACTATTCAGAGACTGCAGGAGGACAAACTTTCATTGACCAAAGATCTATCAAATTGTGCAGATAAATCAAATGTAGGTTGTAATTTTTTATTGAGATATACTTGCTTCTTGGAGCAAGAGGAGAACATCACCACCATCACCATGTCTACCAACACCTCCACCCATCATCACCACCAACACCTCTACCATCATTGCCGCCATGTCACTACCACCATTTTTACCACAACCACTACCACCATTATCATCATCACCTTTATTTTCTTCACAACACACCCTTTTATTGTTGTTCCTATGATAATTCTTAACTGTGTTGGTTATTGCTATTATTACAATTATCTTCAGCAAGTATAACAGAACCAATGTATCAAGAATCAGTTTATCAGACAGTCTGCTTTGTCATTGAAGCTAAAGGTGAAATACTGAGGTGGAAGGTGTTGACCTTGACATCAATGAAACCTCTGACCTTGTCTGACTCCAGAACACACAACATATACAATAGTTATAAGCAAGGTTGAAAATAAAGACTGTCTTGTTAATAGCCAAGCCCTTTAACCTCACAACCACATAATTATTATAATGTGAAAATATATTATATAATTTGTTAATGTAATTTTGAAATGAAACCAAACAACGAAAACATCAGATGATAAAATAACTTGTATATATAGTTTTTAAAAAAGTAGGGGGGTGCGGAATGATTCAATAGTAAAAGTAGATTTATAAAAATCAAGTTTGGATTTTATGTTGCTTGACCTTTGTGAAGGTCAACAAAAAAAGTTGGGATGTCTATATGGCATTGATCTGCTTACTTCTTTACTTTTTGTTTTCTTTTTCCTTCTCCTTCCTCATTTTTCCTCCTCTTCTTCCTTCTCTTTCTCCTTATTCCTTCTCTTCTTCATCCTCTTTTTCCTTCTCCTCCTTTGCTGATTTTTAACAGAAAGGGGAAAATATTATGTGAAGAAGTTACATTGATCAATACCATGCTTGAGTCATCAATATTTAAAATTTTGACTCTAAGTGTCTGCAATGTTGCATTTAAGAAAGCCTTTAAAAGCATCATTTGTCTAAGTGTAGAGCTACTAAATTTAAGTTTTTTATAAGCATGTGTAAATTCTTAAGTATCACTGAGTTAAGGATATAACAAGCACTTACATATCAGGAAAGTTGATTGTAATGGAGTGATTGAACTTTGAAAGTTAAAGATCATTGACTACATTATTTGGCCTGTTTGGTTAAGGTGTTTGTTTCCAACCATTTGATTTTTGGTTCAGTCACACTGTGTGGTACCTTGGGCAAATGTCTTTTACTGAGTCCTACACAGACAATTGGAGCCTGCACAGGTCTCTGGTTGTCCAGCTCCTGCCAAACCATCCAGTCCACTATATTTCACATTGCTCCAGTCCATTCTGTTGGCAAAAATGATTTGTACATGTAATTCAAAGGGCCAGCCTTGTCACATTAGGCTGTTCTGTTGGTTGGATTGGCTGGAACACTTGTCATCGTAACCAACAGAGTGCCAGTTTACCCTTATTTTGACATTGTGATGGTTGTAAATGAGCATCACATACAAACAATGTTGTCCATTTCCAATCTTCCATGAAAAACGTGTTCCACTATGGGGAAATATTACTTTACTTGGAAATAGATGATTGTTGGTGACAAGAAGGGTAGCCAGCCATTGAAAGTCTGACCCATCCAAGCATGAAGAAATGGATTTTTAGTTGATGATGATGACTTCTGAGTCTCACACTGTCAGTGGAGGGGATTTTAATTTTGCAACCTGCATGACAACTTCCATAGGGTTGGTGCATTGAAATATGTACCCAGTATATTCTGTATAGTGGTTGGCATTTGGAAGGGCATCCAGCTGTAGAATCTGTGCCAAAGTAGACATTGGAATATGATAGTTCTCTAACCCATTGGATCTGGTCAAACTGTCTAGCCCATGCTAGCATGGAAAATGGTTGTAAAAAAAATTATGAGGATGAGATATAGTGTATGCATTTACCTAATGTTTGTTTGCTTCTGTGTAACTTTACAGGGCAATTTCATCTGCTAGGTCTTATATATTTTATTTCACTTAATTCTTTACAGGTTCTTGCTAAACGGTTGGAACAAGAAATAGAGGCCAAAGACCGGGTGCATAAGCAAGGCCTTAGTATATTAAATGACATCAATAAATTCAACAGTGAAGCTGAAGACATCAAATGTGCAATCACCCAGTAAGTAGTGCAATACATAATCAATTTCTTCTAACATGTAGAGTCATATACAGAATTATAATCCTATCCTCCAGTGGTTGATATGATTGGTAGCGATCAATACACCAAGAATGTTTAGTTTTTATAACCATCCAGATTCATTGAATTATCTGGTGTTGGAGAGATCAGCTGTTTTATATTTGACTTATTTACTCCATTTCATATTCTGTGGTTCACTCAACAATACTGTTTTGTTATACATACATATATATATATATATATATATATATATATATATAGCAACCTCATTTCCTTTCAGAAGTTTGTTGGGAATCACCAATATAAACTCAATTTGTTAGTAAATCCTCTCATCTAGAACAACTCTGGTTGTGAAATAAATGTATTTTTGGAACAGATCTATTCATTGCTTCTATCACTGGTGAATATTTATGTAACAGTAACTATTCTGAAGTACAGAGCAAACCCTCACTTATAAAACTTATAATGTAGAAAGCACCAAAGGAAGTAGGTGTGTTGTTGGTATCAATAAACTGGACAGTTTCAGGTTCTGTCTCACAGAGTGAAAAGGGAGTGATTGAAGGTTAGAAATAAGAATTAGAGGTTCTGTGACAGAGAGGAAGAGAGTGTGTTTGTGTCTCATTGTCTTGACATTGTGTGGAATGAGTGTCACTATCATACAAACAATGTCAGTCATTTCCAATATTCTGCACAAACATGTCTGGCCATGGAGGAAACATGATCTCACTTAGAAATATGTAAGAGTTAATAGGAGAGGCATATGGCCATTGCAAATCTGCCTCAAAATAAACTCCATCCAGCCTATGTAGGTATGGAAAAGTGGACATTAAAACAATGATGATGAGCACATGAAAAAGTCATATTCTTAAAATATTTAACCTGAAAAAGTACAGGACAATTTATTACAACTGTAAAAGTATAGGACAAACTATTACTTCTAGTAAAGTAAAGAATATGAAACTTTTTACTTAAAATATTGCAGCAAAGAATGCCAGTTCTTCTAATTTATCACTCTTTACTGTTCACATCTTTTAAATTTATTGTACAAAACTGTTCAGCTAATTTGTAAGTTTGTCTAATTAGTCACTTTTTTCTGTATTTAAGGTAGTAAATTAGCCAAATTCTACTTAAATAAGTATAGTGTTATTTATAAACTATAATAAAATAAGTTTTAATATTCAAATTTTAATTTTAGCTGCAGTATTTTAAATAAAAAGTTTCTTATCCTTTACTAGAAGTAATAGCTTGTCCTTATACTTTTACAAGTGTAATAATTTGTCCTGTACTTTTCTAGGTTTACAATCTTAAGAATATGACTTTTCATACTCGCATTTTTCCATGTAATCCATGATTTTTCCATGCATTGCTGTTACAAGATAATTAATAATGTGTCAGTTTATAATTTAAGATTTTACCTTATAAAATACTGAAAGATAATATTTAAATTTTTCCATGTAAGTGATGATAATATTTCAGTTTTTTTTTTCCATGTATAATTTGAATATATGTTGTGATTGAATTATTTGATATTACCCATCCACACCAAATTAATGGCAGGAATTTTTACAATGTTGCTGGTTGCACCATGGCTCACCAAAAGTTACAAACAAGACCCCAAAGCCATCAGTTACCAAGCTCACCTTAAGTAATCTAATTTTGCAATATTAGGAGGTCACAGGAATTCATTCAACGAAAAAATTTCCAATGATTTCCAAACCAAAATAAGGGATTTGCAGCATATTAGGAGGTCAGGGTACTTGATTCAATGCAAAAAAATAATTTTTTTTTTTCTTAGTGAAAATAGTGCAGGTGTTAATATAGAAATTGACCATAATGTTGTTATTTAACCTCAAATCAGCCCTGATACTGCAAAAGTATCATCAAAGACATTCCAGCCTTCAGCAAACTGTCTTTTTAGGGATAATCTAGGACATTACATACAATGGGTGTGTGATTTAGGTAGGGGGATACTTTGGCTGCTATTTTTTAGCATCAAGCGACCAGGTAGAGGCTCTTTCATTGGTTCGATTGTGTGATGCGATTTTTTTTATCTTGGCGGAATTTGAACTCAGAATGTAAAGACAGACGAAATACCGCTAAGCATTTCGCCTGGTACACTAATGTTTCTGCCAGCTCGCCGCCTTAGAAAGTAAACATTTGTTTTAGAAATATATTCTTATTGCTTAAGCATTACTTTTTACTTCCTGGCATTAAATTTCATAACATTTTACTTCATAACTAATTTTTGTTCAATGCGACTAATGATTCTGAATTCCTCATACATTTTTCTATCATATAAGCCTGAGAAAAGTATACTTTTAATTTAAAATTTAAAAATTTATGTTTATTGAAGATGGTCACAGATATTTTGATGTAACTTTTTTTCTACTGAACCAAATCTCAAACTATTTATGCCATAGTGTAGCTGAGGAGTTAGTTTTAAAAATTATTAACAGTTTGCAATTTAGTTGAGAACTGAATTAGTGGTGAAGTTTGGAAGCTGCTGCAATTGATGAAATGGTGAACTTGAGAATATATTCAACCACTACCATGGTTGAATGATTAATGTTTAAGTAGTGAGGTGAGCGAATCACCAGCACATTTTCTCAGCTTTTTTTATGTTTTGAGTTCCACTCCAATTTTACCTTTTGTCCTTTTGGGATCAATAAAATATCGAACAAGTATTAGGTTTAATATAACTGTCATGCCGTCTCCTCTCAAAATTGCTGGCCATGTGCCAAAATTAGAGCAAATTATTATTATTATTATTAAAATAAATACCAGTTGAGTACTGGGTTCAATGTAATTGACTTCCCCCTCCCCGAAATTGCTGGCCTTGTGCCAAAATTTGAAATCATCATTATTATTAGTAGTAGTAATAGCAGTAGCTGTTGTTGTTGCACTTTTCTGAACAGTTGAAATGAGTAGTGCATATAATGAAATGTAATTTCCTAATGTAAACTAAGTAGCTGTGAATTAAAGATAAGTGAAATAGGCTGGGATGGTAAGATAGTTTTGCTTAATCCTTTAATTTCTATGACATATTTCTCATCCACTCTTGCAACCCCAACCCAAATCCAATTGATAGTATGAGGTGACTACTCCTTGTACTCTCTGCTCACCAGTGTTTCGTTATTATCAAAATTTCTCTATAATCTATTTATTAATATGCTAAGGCCATATGCATTATACTGTGACATGGTTAGCTGAAGGGAGAGGTGAAGAGCAAGAGGAGGGGGAGAGAGAAGTGTTAACAATGTGAGGTAGGAAGAAAGTAATAGTTATTACACTAAGATGTTGTCAAGTGGTTAGTTCAAGGGAAGAATGAAAAAAGAGTGTTAGTGCTGAGAGGTAAGAGAAAGGTGTTGCTATTACATTGTGTGGTTAACTAGTTGAAGAAAGAAGTAGAAAGAGAGATATAAACATGATAAATGCAGAGGTATATAGTATAGTTTAAGTGAGAGGCAAAGAGAGAGAATCTGTGAGTGAGTGTTGACTGAAAGGAATGCAGATGTCAAAAGCAGTTACATGATCTTAAACGTTGCATAATATAGTGACAGGCAAAACAATAAAAGTTTAGTTGTTACAGGTTTTAATGTTCAACCACTTCTATCTCTTCAACTCATCAATGTATCTATGTGGATAGATAGATTCATTGGCAGATAGAAGATAGAAAGACTGATGGCTAGATATATTGAAATCTAGTTAAAGAAAAGTTAAACGATCTTAGCAAATAGCTGTGTGGATGTTACTTTAACCTTTTTATGTGTAGCAGCCCAGTTCCTGAGGTCATGCTGGAGCACCACAATTATTTAGTTTCTTTTTTTAGTTATTTGGTTTAAATGTTTGTTGATATTGTTAGAGTAGATCAGTACATACATCAGCAGAAATATAAGTAGAATATGATAGACAGACAGACCCTTCAATGCTTCCTATATGGATTTTTACATCTTCTCAAGAATCAAACTGTTTAAAAAAAAATATGTATTTTTATCATACAATTTTCAAAATAACCAAGCATGACCTGGTAATTTGTACTATACTTTTGTTAGTTGTTTTTTATGTCCATGTAGTCAGAAGCAGACATAGGCACCCTCTTGGCCCTCCTACTCTAGACCTAGTGGAGCATCAAGGATGTAACAGCCAGAGAGAGTCAGCTGAGTAAACTAGTACAATAAGATAGTTCAACCTGGTCCTGGAATCAACCCCACAGCTTTACACTCATGAGCTAAACATCCTGACCACTAGGCCACATGCCTATAATTTCCATTAATAAATAAGCAATAAATATTTTTTAAGATGCTGTGAAAGTAGTTTTGTTGGTTTGAAAATATAATGAATACTTTGCTGACATAATATGAAATTTTAAGTAAAATGTAATGCAAACTAAATAAATAATAATTTTTGTTTTTTAAATTGGCAATATAAAATTTGAAGAGATATATCAGACAAGGAATCAAAATCTTAATGTTAATAAAATTTAAGAATTTATTTCTCATAAATATCTGATAAATTGGCCATGTGATACAGTTATTTGTTTATGTAAATTTCTTCCTCTTTATTGTAATTTTTCATTCTGTTGACACCAGAAATACTAATGTCTGTCTCGTTTAGAGTCAAATTGAAACATTTTTCTCTCAGTATATGAAATATTCAGATGCAAGTGTAGCTGTGTAGTTAAGAAGCATGCTTCCCAACCTTGTGGTCTTGGTTCAGTTCCACTACATAGCACCTTGGGCAAGTTTTTTCTACAATAACTCTGGGCCAAATCTTATGAGTGGATTTGGCTCAAAGAAACTGAAGGAAGCCTGCTGTATGTGTATGTGCGTGGATCATTTAGTGCCCATTTTCTATGCTGGAACTGGTAAACTGGAGACCTTTGTTGCTATGACTGGATGTCCCTCCTAACACCAACCATGCATAGTGTACTGGGTGCCTTTATTTGTCACCGGCACAGATGCTTTTTATGCTTGACTGGCACAAGTTCCTTTTATACGTCACTTGTGCAAGTGCTTTTATGCTTCACTGGCATGAGTGCCTTTTAAATGTCACTGGCACAAGTGCATTTTATGCACAACCAGCACAGATGTCTTTTATGCATCACCAGCATGGGTACCACTTGCATGTCACTGACACAGGTGCCTCTTGCATGTTACCAACACAAGTACCTCTTACGTATTACTGTCACAGGTGCTTCTTGCATGTCACCAGCATGGGTGCCATTTGTGTGTCACCAACATTAGTGATTGCAGCGTGGAAGACACAAGTTAGCTTCAGAAACAAACCAAAGCCATTAGCTTCACTTAACATTTTTTTTGCAATAGTGTGTCAAAATTTTTTGTCTGTGAACAGGTCACCATATCACAAATATATTTTTAAATGAAGTTAATTCTTTGTGAGTTTCTGAATGGCTAACTTGTGTCTTCCATGCTATAATTGCTTTAGTTTCAGCACACAATCTCAGATCAAAACATTTGCTATGCTAGTATGCTTCCATAATAATGTTCTGTGTCATGAGGACCAAAGACTTGAAGTATTTTGTGTTGCAAGACAGTGTGTGAGTGAAAATCATGATGTCGTAGGAGAGAAATGTGTCCACATAGATGATGGTTCACTTGCACTAAACGAGGCTGCAAGGAGAGAGGTTTGGAGATGACACTATGAAAGGTTGCTCAATAAAGAGAATGAATAGGAGAAAGAGTCTGCTGAATGTCAACCCAACAGAGGCACTAGCTATCCGAATTGACAGTGCCTTGGTAGATAAAGCAATTAAGAGTATGAAGACAGGGAAAGCCCCCGGCCCATCAGGAATCACTGCAGAGATGCTCAAAATATCTGGCGGTGTCGTCTTTAGCCTAGTCACCAGTATAGTTAACCAGATGATACAGAAAGGAATCATACCCAATGATTGGTGTAGCAGCACTGTAGTCAGCTGCTACAAAGGTAAAGGTTATGCTTTAGATACAAATAATTACAGAGGTATCAAGTTGTTGGAACAAGTAATGAATGTCACGGAAGGAGTCAGTTTAGATGAGATGTAGTTTGGGTTCATGTCAGGAGAAATACCTAGCCAAAGATAAACCTCTGTACCTGGCTTTTGTTGACATGGAGAAAACCTTTGACAGGGTCCCCCAGTTCCTTATCTGGTGATCAATGAGGAAACTAGGGATAGAAGAAAGGTTAGTGAGAGCTGTGCGAGCCATGTACAGGGACGCTGTCAGTAAGGTTGGCAACGAGTATAGTGAAGAATTCCGGGTACAGGTAGGGGTCCACCAAGATTCTGTCTTCAGCGCCCTCCTATTTACCGTAGTCCTCCAGGCAATAACAGAGGAATTCAAGACAGAATGCCCCTGGGAGCTCGTAGTCCTCCAGGCAATAACAGAGGAATTCAAGACAGAATGCCCCTGGGAGCTCCTCTATGCTGATGACCTTGCTCCAATTGCTGAGTCACTATTGGAACTAGAGAAGTTTCAGGTGTGGAAGCCAGGATTAGAATCAAAGGGCCTTAGAGTCAACCTAGCTAAAACCAAAGTCCTAATAAGCAGGAAGGCAGACAAACCACAAATCCCTTCAGATAGATGGCCCTGCTTCATCTGTAGAAAAGGCATAGGTAGAAACTCTATAAGATGTACCCATTGTAAGCTATGGACACATAAGAGGTGCAGCAATATCAAAGGAAGGCTAACTGGGAAGATAGTTTTTGTATATGGCAAATGCTCAGGAGCAATAAACACTGAAAATGCGCTGAGAACAACTTCTGCCACATTCCAGAGAGAAAAACTAGAAGTAGTTGATAGCGTCCATTACCTAGGTGACCAAGTCAGTAACTGGGGTGGGTGCTCTGAAAGTGTAGCTGCTAGAATAAGAATAGCCTGGGCAAAGTTCAGAGAGCTCCTACTTCTGCTGGTGACAAAGGACCTCTCGCTCAGAGTAAAAGGTAGACTGTATGACGCATGTGTGCAGACAACCATGCTATATGGCAGAGAAACATGGGCTGTGACTGCTGAGGACATGCGTAAGCTTGCAAGGAATGAACCCAGTATCCTCTGCTGGATGTGTAATATCAGTGTGCATACTCAACAGAGTGTAAGCGCCTTGAGAGAAAAGTTGGACCTAAGAAGCATCAGATGTGGTGTGCAAGAGAGTCAACAGAGCTGGTATGGTGATGTGGTGAGAATGAATGAGGATAGCTGTGTGAAAAAGTGTCACACCCTAATGGTTGAGGGAAACTGTGGAAGAGGTGAACCCCGGAAAACCTGGGACAAGGTGGTGAAGCATGACCTTCGAACATTAGGCATCACAGAGGCAATGACTAGTGACCGGGACCTTTGGAAATAAGCTATGCTTCAGAAGACCCAGCAAGCCAAGTGAGACCATAACCTGTGGCCTATGCCAGAGGTATAACCAGTCCACTTATGCATACCTTTCCTTCATTGGACACTAAACTCTGCTTGCGAAGACCTGTTGAAGTAAGTGAAATCAAAATCAAATTTGATGACAGCACCACATGACTGGCATCCGTGCTAGTGGAGCACTAAGAGCACTATCCAAGAGTGATTGTTGCCAGGGCCACTGACTGGCTTCTGTGCCATAGCACGTAAAAAGCACCATTCAAGTGTGATCATTACCAGTGTCGCTTCACTGGCACTTGTGCCAGTGGCATGTGAAAAACAATATTCGAGCGAGGTCATTGCCAGTGCAGGTAGCACATAAAAAAAATGCCATTTGAGCATGGCCGTTGCCAGTACTGCCTGACTGGCCCTCGTGCCTGTGCACATAAAAGCACCCACTACACTTTCGGAGTGGTTGGCGTTAGGAAGGGCATCCAGCTGTAGAAACTCTGCCAAATCAAATTGAAGCCTGGTGCAGCCATGGATTGGATGGTTTGAACCATCCAACCGATGCTAGCATGGAATGCAGATGTTAAACAATGATGAGGATGATGATATACACACACACAAAAAAACTTCTTCAAATTGTCTTTTAGAACTTGCTGCTAAGTATGTGTCATTTCAGAAAATAATGGTGAGGAAATCATCTTCCAAAGTTAAAATTGCATGTCAAAAGTTAATACCAACATACCAAGGACCAACATAGAGGCAACCTGGGTCTACTTGACATCCGCATGTTATCCAAGTGCCCAAAGGAACCAACACTCAAACAAATACAGGAGTGTGTCCTCATAAATGAAACATCTCCAGTACTAAATAGGAAATATATGTAATGGGTTTCATACCCACAGTTTATATTTCTATACAGGTAGAATAGTCAGTGGTCTGTTATGTAGATGTGTGTGTATATATATATATATATTATATATATGTATACGTATATCCACATGTATGTAGGTAAGTGGATATGAATGTAAACGGGTAGACATACAGACAGATAGGTACATAGGTAATATGAACAGACAAGCACATATACACACATACATGCGCAAATGAAGACTGAAGCATGTAACCATATACACACACACTTCACTTCGCACATGGACACATGATGACACTCAGACATGCACACACAAGGAGACAGCGGTACACAGAAAAAAAACACACAAACGCATGAATATGCAGAATACAAACACACGCACATACATACTTATATACATATGCACACACAGACACATGCATACATATGCACACACACTTGCATTCATATGCACACACACACACTGACCTACACACATGTGCACAAACAAACAAAAAGAACACAGCTCAGATAACTGTCAGAGTCAACAATTATTGAAAAGGTTGCAAGAGACAATGAAAATTTGAAGGAAAATAAGTAAATGAGTGGAAATTTTTCTAGTGAGTGTTTAACCATAAGGCACTAAAAGAGAATGACTCTCCCCAGACAAATTATGAAATGATTTTTGATTGATGAATATAAGAAGTTTTAATTGTAATTAAATATACAAATAAATTGGCAGTTATTAGAGCATTGGATAGATTGTCTTGTGGCATTTGTTTAAGTGTTTTGGGCTCCAAGTTTGAATCCCACCAAAGTCACCTTTGTCTGCCTTTTCATCCCTTTAGGGTAAATTAAAACAGTATTAATTTAGTTTCAGTAGACTCACAGAACTATTAGTGAGATGTGTAAGATACCTTGTGGTATCTGTTCTGGTTTGTTGTGTTCTGATGGTAATTCCTGTGATGACACTGGTGCCAAGCTCTACCAGCCCAAGTCAGTGTCCTTCCCTTTGGATAAACATTGGTGGAGACTCGAGAAACTGCCAATCTTCCTGTAAAATTCTTGCCCAATTTATATGTGCAGATGCAGAGCCAACTTTGATTGAGAGAGGCTATATATAAAGCAATAAAACAGTTTTATAAAGAAAGATTCAGTCTTGAGTTATCTTGGTAGGTTGCTCTGTACAGAATAATCTTGGGATCAGCTGTTTTGTTCAAGATATCTTGCTTTAGGACTTAAAGGTTTAAGGTTATAATACATCAGTAGTAGTAGTAGTAGTAGTAGTAGTAGTAGTAGTAGTGGTTGAACTCAAAACTGTTAGCTTAGTTGTTCACCTCTGAACTAGTTTGTTATGTATGTGTAGGAAAGCAGTCTGGGTATGTTGTATCTGCTCATTGTCCAGTCTTGTTTTAGAAACAAAATTTTTATGGTTTAACCAAAAGAAAGGGGTCATGCTATTGACCATTATCAAGCTCTCCAAGACTGGTAAGACTGACAAGATTGATTGAGGTTTAACTTGGATATCTGCATGTCAACAGTTGAGGCAAAACTGTAGACAGGAATTGAATTTCATAGAGTTTGTGTTTTGGGAAGGAAGGACTGGCTTCTGATTAAAACCATAAGTGAGTAGACTTGGATTAAGGCAGAATGCAACTAGCAAGCTTTGATATGCAGAGGCCATTATAGTTGTTGGAAAGGTGGAGAGAAGAGACATGGTGTCTGTAGATTAGGAAATGAGTATGTTGGTGTTGAGCCTTTCTCAATCATCTGGATGGTCTTCTTTTGATTGCAGTCTAGGAGGTTGGTAAATGTAGCAATTTGGCAACAGCAGTGTTTCATTGGAGATCATCAGAGAATTAACGACTGTTTGCAGCTCAAGTGTTTTCTGAATCTGAAGAGGGAGACTAGTCTTGTTGAAGCAGTTTTAGGTTATATATGAGGTTGTCAGAAGAAACTGTGAATGATTGTAAAATCTAGCATCTGTAGCAACTTTAAAAGTTAATAAATTGTTTGTATACAAGTGTCGTTGTTAGTGTTGGACACGTGGATCCTGTGAGTACTCTCAATATTTATGCTCTGCTTTCTCTACTAAGATGTATGTAAGCTGTGAATATTGTAGTTGTTGCAATTCCAGATGTTTTGTCATTTGTATGTGCAGTGTGTTTATAATGATGTCTAATGGCTTTGTCTGTAAATAAATTCTGGGTCAGTTGCAACAACTGAAGATGCATATATTGAGTTTGTGTCTAAATATCGTCTTCAATTTTACACGTGTTTCCATGTTTGCATTGTTTGGATAATTCCTTTCCAACACAGCAGCTTATCAGTTGTGTTCCTATGTCATCTCTTTTATCAGGTTCAACATCTTGGGATCAGCTTTTACTACTTCTGCCCATATCTTCTTTGGTTTTCCTCTTCCAGTTTCATTCCACTTAGATCATTCTCTTCACACTATATAGGTGTAAAACATAATGTATGAAACTCTCAGCTCTTGAGTCCCTTTTGTAACTTTTCAGCCAATTAAAATGTGTGTGTGTTATTGAGATACATTAATGTTTTAATAACTTTCAGTGCAAAGTTGGATGAGCTGAAGCAAGTAATTAAAGTGCTGGAAGGCCAGAATTCTGCGATGGTGAAGCAGCTGTTCAATAAAGATCGAACATTGATTGAATGTCAAAAACATTTGTTGAGCACTCAAGAGCAGTTGGAGAAAGCCAAAGACAGATTAGAAAAGGTAATTGGCTACTTTATATTCACTCTGGAAATTTAAATTTCCTTTTAGTTATGATCTTATTTATTCCTCATCTTTTCTAATAAACTAACAACCACAAGTTTTATTATTCCTTATTCTCTATTTAAGAAGTTTTTTTTGTTTATTTTGCATGTGGTTCTCTCATTCTCAAGCATGACTTTACATCAAATGATAAAGATTTTAGCTTCTCTTTCTCTCTACATTAAACAGGTTTTTTCTAAGGCAAACAAATCACAAATCTCTTCATGTAGATGTCCCTGCTCAATCTGTAGAAAAGGTGTAGGTAGAAACTCCATAAGATGTACCCAGTGTAAGCTATGAACACGAGGTGCAGCAATATCAAAGGAACGTAAACTGGGGAGATAGTTTTGTGTGTGGCATTACCTTCTTGACCAAGTCAGTAGCAGTGGATGCTCTCAGAGTGTAGCTGCTAGAATAAGAATAGCCTAGGTAAAGTTCAGAGACTTCCTACCTCTTCTGATAACAAAGGGTCTCTCAAAGTGAAAGGTGGACTGTATAACACGTGTGTGAACAGCTGTGTTACACAGCAGTGAAACATGGGCTGTGACGGCTGAGGACATGCGTAGGCTTGAAAGAAATGAAGCTAGTATGCTCCACTGGAACTGTAATGTCAGTGTGCATACATGACAGTGTAAGTGCCCTGAGAGAAAAGTTGAACATAAGAAGTATCAGATGTGGTGTGCAAGAGAGACAATTGTGCTTGTATAGTCATGTGTTGCATATAGATGAGGACAGCTGTGTGAAGAAGTGTCACACCGTAACAGTGGAGAAAACTTGTGGAAGAAGTTGACCCTGGAAGACATGGGATGAGGTGGTGAAGCACAACCTTCAAACGTTGGGCCTCACAGAGGCAATGACAAGCGACAGACCTTTGGAGATATGCTGTGCTTGAGAAGACTTGGCAAGCCAAGTGAGATCATAGCCATAACTGATGTCAGTGTCGCATAACCAGGCCATTTAAAAGTACCCTTCAGTCATTGGGCAATATGCTGTGCTTGAGAAGACCTGTTGAGTCAAGTGAAATCATTGTCATGGCCGATGCCAGTGCCACCTGACTGGCACCTATGCTGGTGGCATGTAAAAAGCACCATTCAAGCATGGCCAATGCTAGTGCCGCTTGCACATAAAAAGCACCATTTGAGTGTGGTTGTTGCCAGTGCCGCCAGTGGCACATAAAAAGTACCCACTATGCTCTCGGAGTGGTTGGTGTTAGGAAGGGCATTGAGCTGTAGAAACCTTGCCAGATCAGATTGGAGTCTGGTGCAGCCTCTTGGCTTGTCAGTCCTCGTCAAGCTGTCCAACTCAGGCCAGCATGGAAAGCGAACATTAAATGATGATGATGATAATTTAGATATTTTGACAATTTAGATCAATTTCCTTATGGCCAGGGTTGGCAAAGTGTTCAGTATTGACCCCCTTCTGTCCACATGGCTATCCGATTGGGTCAATAAACATCTGAAAGGATTTTAAGCATTAAGAGCAAACTGTCTTTCTCATATGAAAAAAATTTGATTTTAAAAAAAGCTCATCTGAAATATGTGGAAATTTAAAATGCTTTCGCAGGTTTACACATTGTTGACGCACACCTAATAAATATATAGCCCCAGCTGATGCATTGGCAAGTTAATTAAGGACAAGCATACACTTGTCTTTACTGGCTAAAACTGAAAAATTTCCTTCCAAAAATTGATGTAATAACTAGTACAAGGGGGTACCCAAAAGAAACTGGAATTTTGAATTATTTTATTCACTTAGTTTTACATGTTTACACTTTTATCACCTTCAAAGTATTTTCTATTTGAACCAATGCATTGGTCCAGACACATTTTCCGCTGTTTGAAGCAGTGCTAGATCTCTTGAGAAGTGATGCCTTTGTTGATTTTTTTCTTCACTTCTTCCACATCTGCAAATTCTGTAGCACCAGCTTTCATCACCAGTGATGACTTTTGAACTGTTCTTTCAGTTCATGACACATTCAGTTGTGACTGCTTTTGATCTTCTGTGAGCAAATGAGGCACAAATTTTGCTGCAACTCTTTCCATTTGCAATTCCTTGCTCAAATTTTGTTGGCAAGAGCTCCAGAACACCAGCCATATCAACAAGTTCATCATTTGTTCAGTGACAGCCCTCCAAGATTAGTTCATGAATTTCCATGATGCTTTCATTCATTTGGGAGGTTGACAGTCGTCCTGAATTAGGTTGGTCGTCAAGCAACAAGTGACCATTCCTAAGGCTTGGAAATCACTTGTAAACTTGTGTCTTGCTCATGGGCAGCATCCTTGTAAGCTGTTTGAAGTATGCTATTTCTTTGTTTCAGCTATTGCAAAAATTGACAAACTGAGGAGAATCACTGCAAAACAAAAACGTACCACATGCCAGTACAACTTCACACAACACCACTGGTCGGTAGACTGATACTTGTGGCTCACATCAAGTGGCCTCTAGCAGTGGAAGCCTGAACTACAATGAGATTTCTCCACAAAGAATGTTTCCAGTTACTTTTGGGTGCCTCCTCATGTTCACCAAACACATATTTCACATTAGATATTACAACTACGTCAGTATAATACTCCTGATTTTTTTTATTGTTCTTTATCAAGGCACAAAGCAATGAAAGAATTATTGTTTTTATATCAAGAAATTTTTTTGAATTATACTTTTTTTATTTCATTTTAGAAATTTACATAATGGTAGGGTCAAAGGTTATCATCAATGATTCCATAGAAGTGTCAATGATATGAGGGATTTGCCAACCCCTGTCTTATGGCATGTTTTCCATGGATTACCAAACCATAGATGCTTTTCCTTTTCATTTTGTGTTTTCTGATTCAAAGATACCATTTAGGTACACACAATTATAAACCTCTGCCATTGTAGTAGACTACTTTTTTATTATAAGGCACAGGTGTGATTGTGTAGTTGAGAAGCTTGCTTTCCAACCATTTCATTCTGAATTCAATTCCTCTGAATGACACCTTAGGTAAGTGTCTTCTATTATATCCTCAGCTGACCAAAGTTACGTGAGTGAATTTGGTAGACAGAAACTGAAAGAAAATTGTCTTGTGTATGTGTTTGAGTTGGTGTTCCTTTGTCTTGACATCAACAAGTGTCACTGTCATACAAGTGGTGTCCTTAGTTTTCAAGCTTCTGTGAAAACATGTCCAGCTACAGGAAAAAATACCTTATTTTGAAACAAGTGAGGGTTGGTGAAAGGAAAGGCATCTGGCTTTGGAAAATCTGCCTTAACAAATTCTTTCCAACCCATACGAGTATGGAAAAGTGGATGTTAGAACAATGATGATGAACTGCAAAGGAAGATTGCAATAGCTGTTGACAGTAGGCAATGAGAAAATGCATCTTCTTGATTACACATATTCAGGCGTTCAGAATTATAAAACACCAAACCTATGTAAATGTATGTATGTATGTTTGCATGCATGCAAGCAACCATATATATGGAAAAGAATGCATGTGGTATTTGTGGGTTTACATTCACGTGTATGCTTGGTCTTGTGCTACATTCATACCAGCATTTTCACATCAGTACCAAGGCTGACAACAAACCAACATATTTGCAAACAGTGTGTATGAATGAAGCTGAAATGAAGCTAGATAACAGTTTCTCTCTCCCCCCCCTCTCTCTCTCATACTTTTTTTCCTTTTCTTGTTTCTGCCTCCCCTCCCCATTTTTTTTTCAAACTTTTTTTTTCAGTTTCTTGTTAGTCTCTGGCACCATGATATATATATGTTGGTGATCATTTAAACTTCATTCTCAGTCTTTGGCTCCTACTACAGACAAAATATTAAGCTTTTAAAAAATAAAAGGATATAAATAAGTAGAGACAATCATTTAACATTCCTAGTTTGTTTTTTTTTCTTTCTTTTTTTTTCAAGAGTAGTATATGATATTAGATTTTAAATTAGGAAACTCATTATATTTAGCCCTCGATTAATCTGTTTTATTGATTTACTTTTCAAGATTATTTTTAATCACACACAGATGCACACACAAAAATTGAGTTCTAAGTTCTGCAGTTAAGATTAAACTTTAAATATAATGTATAAAATCAATTTACATTTTTAATTTCAGGATGTAAAAACAAAATTTTTTTTCTTTTTTATAGCTGTAATGGATGTATTCCAAATTTGGTGTGGATTGTTATTGTTGTTTTTGTTTATCTTATGTATAAATCATATTTTCTTTTTCCTTAAAATTGCTTATGTTTGTTTACATGATTCTATCCACCCCCTAACTTATCAGGTGATCCCAATTTATATTCAATATAAATGATGCTCCACATCACTTCTACTGGAATGCAACTTTTCTAGTAATTTGATGTGTAGTTTGATTAGATTGTATGTTTATATAGTTTCAAGTATAGTAATCAACAAATAAGGACTCGTGGACTAGAGCTTTAGAACTTCCTATGTTACTGGCAAAAAAAACCCCACTTAGCCCTTTCATTACAATATTTCTAACCAAAATATACCTCTTCTGCATTTCAATTCTAAAATAATCACAAATCACTGGTTTAATAAAGCAATAACTTTTTATTAATCAACATATTGTGATGTTTAGAACACAATTTAACAAAAGGTTCTTAACCAAATCTGTTTCATAATTTGTTTTGAAGCAAATCTAATCACAAGTAAATACTGGTAAATTCAACAAAATATAAAACTACATAAAATTTTGTTTAAACATTGGTATAGAAAATGAGTTATTAGCTAATATTCAATGAATATACAATGAAATTTTTATAAAAGGGAAGAATTGTGCAGATTACTGTACTATCAGTTGAACATAATGCACATAAGATAGGTCTACCATAAAGGTAAAACAGAATGAAATAACTGAAATTTGTCTCAGAAGAAAACTAGAAAATGAAATACATGTCCTCAACTAAATGAGATAACCTCATATGTATACATAAATACACAGAAACACATATGATAATGATTCACAATTCAGATTAATTAAACTTTGTCATAAAAAATATAAAATTAAAAAAAGATATATATATATCATATCTCCTCTCTCTCTCTCTCTCTCTCTCTCCTCTCTCTCTCTCTCTCTCTCTCTCTCTCTCTCTATCTATATATATATATATATATATATATATATAAAACAAAAGGTAAAAAGGGATTGATAAATCCTGAGAAAGTGATAAAACATTGAAACATTGTAGCTAAATTATTGTCATTTCAATTTTGGATCATCTGTCTTTCAACTTAGTTCTGTAAAATAGTTTTGATAACAATTATTATTATTAAGGTGGTGAGCTGGAAAACTTGTTAGCATCCTAGACAAAATACTTTAGGGCATTTCATCCATCTTTATGTTCTAAGTTTAAATTCCACAGTCAATAAAATAAGTACCACCTGACTATTGAGGGTGATGTAATCAACTAACCCCTTCCCCAAAATTTCAGGCCTTGTGCCAATAGTAGAAAAGATTTTTTTTTTTTTAATTGAAAGCTAGTAGAATTTTTGTTGGTGGGGTGGATTTCTGTGATGGCAGTTTGACTCTTTGGTCCTCATGTATAAAATTTGATATTTTTTTTGTTGCATGAATACAATACTTTTTGCTTTGTTACTGCGATCTGTTGAAAATGTAGGAAAGGAAAAAATCCATGGATGAGCAACGTTGGGAAAATAAGCGGATCAAAAACTTGGAAGATAGCTGGAGACATCAAATGCTAATTAAGGATGATGAGATTAAACGTTTACAAGGCCGAATCGATGTATGTTTCTGGTTATATTACCTTTTTATTGCCTTTTAAATGGCATTGCTCTGGTAGAAATTTGCAAAATGGGTTTTTTTTTTCCTTCCATTGTGCTATTTCTGCAAGTGGGCTTCCACTTTTCAACTACATGGCTTCAGGTTCAATGCCTCTGCACAGCACCTTGAGTATGTATCTTCTACTATAGCCCCAAGTTAACCAATTCCTTGTGATGAGATTTGGTTTATGGAAACTGCAAAGATGCTTGTTATATAGATGTGTGTGTGTGTGTGTGTGTGTGTGTGTGTGTGCTCGTGTGTGTCTTTACTTATGAATGTTGACACCTTATTCTGAACTATGGCTATCATTGATGATGTCAATGTTGGCATGTCAGCCACAAATGGTTGTGTCACTGTCCGTGGCCAAATAGCAACTGGTGGTGTTTGTTGGCATTTCCTGTTAACTCTTTCACTAGCTTCATACATATGAGTTTTTTGGAAAATAAAAAGAAAAAAAAATTCATTACTTGAAATAACAGGTAAGAATTGGTAACAAGAAGAGCATGTAGCCATCAAAATCCTGTCTCAGTTACCTTCCATTTTAGCCATGTTATCACAGATGGAAAGACAGCCTTTTAAATGAAATGAAGGAATGAATGATTTTTGCTTTTTGTGTTCCTTATGAAAGAATATTTTGGCATAAGAATTTTGCTTTACAAGAACAACTTTTGAAACTTTCAAAATGATATATGTTGTTATCAAAATGTCAATATTGTATCATCAATTGCAACCACCTCATAGCAACTGTTTGGGTGGCAAAAGGGCTTTTATTCAGCACACAGCTAAAATGTTGATTTTTCTTTCAAAATGGCTACCATGTTCTTCTGTCATCTCCTTCCTTTCCTATCTTAATCAAAATGATTTGATCTCCAATATCTTGCTACCAAAGCCAGTAAGTTATGCTTCCTGCTTTACTATCAAATATTAACAATTCTTTCGCATTCTTCTTCTCACATTGATTCTATGATGTTTTGAATTCAGAATGCTTCCTAATCTGAAAACTACTGACAAATGGCTTCTACTATCACTAATTTTAATCAATATTGTAGTATATGTACTACAGGTACATAACTTTAGGTTTTAATTAAGATGAAAATCTGTCCAGGGTTAGGGTAACCTCAACTCTTTCTCAAAACTGTAGGTCCCACTGCTTTCACTGATTAAACCTATTTATTCTCATATCAGTATGTCAGTACATGCTGTCTTGAGATTCCTAGGACTGGTTACCAGGTTTCCATGGTGTATAAATGACAGGTCATGACATTCCCCTTGTCTGTCACAGGGTTACTCAATACGGTTGAGTGGACTGGAGCAACATAGAATGAAGTGTTTTGCTCAAAAATCGAAATATGATCTTGTGATTGTCAGTGCATCACCCTAGCCATAGGGTATGTGCCTTCATCATATCAGTATAAATACCTGAATATTTTTTTCTGCCTAATTAAAATTCAATACATGCACCTAAAGGCCAGAGTCAGCACATTTCCATGTGGGACATAACTGATCTTAAAACCTACCAAGTTATAGAAACCGATGATAATATTTGGAAATCTTTTGATAAACTGTGACAGGACAATCTTTTGATAGAATTCTGTGATACTTGGAAATAATTTCTGGGTCTCTTTCATATATTGCAATTACCAACAGTACATAATCAAAATTGTAGTGTACTTGTCATTCTACAATCTTCTTTACACCTTGTCCACTGCTAATTTAAGTATCTCCTATCTCAAACTTATAACTGCAACCCTTCACCATATTTTTTTTACCACTGGTAATTCAATTATCGAAACCCATACATGAGCGTTATTTCAGAAAGCTTGACCCTACACCTCCACTTTCTGCTAATATATTCTAACTTCAAGACAGCCAAATTTTATACATTCTGTGATTTACCATCTATAGCAACTATTCCTGGTACCATTTCCAAAACTACAAGGACATGTTTTCTGAAACCAAGAAGTAATTGTTATTACAATACCCAAATTCATTGCTGTGGAGTAACAAAATCAGCTTTGTGATGTGTACCTTCTTTGAACATCAACAGCCTATACTGTATTGGATAGAAAAAAAAACACCACCAAAAACTTACTACCCATTTTCCTACTGCAATTTCACCATTGCTTCAATAACTTTGTTCTTTATTGTATCTATGCTCTGATCTGTTTAAAATTGTGCTCTTAATTCCTTTTGCTTGAAACATTGTTTTTGTTTGTTTTTATTAATTTGTGCAAGAAATAAGGTAGTAAGTTGGCAGTACATCAGACAAAATGCTTAGCAGCATTTCTTCCTGCTCTTCACTTCCTGAGTTCAAATTCCACCAGTCAACTTTGCTTTTTATCCTTTCAAGATGAATTAAATAAGCACCAGTTGAGCACTAAGGTCAATGTAATCAACTTGCATGTCTTATGCCAAGATTAGAAAGATTTTTTTTTATAAGAAGTGGTGATCATGATCAGTACAGGCCACATTTGTAGGATCAATGAAATTAATGTTTGGCCTAAATTTTTCTAAGTTGATGCCCACAGTGAAAACACTAAAAGGAATAGAATCCCAGAGGGTTGTTGCTAGGGAAGATATGCTACAGTTGAATAGTCTGGCAGGAGACTTCTGATCTAAGACATTAGAGATGTGTTGTGTCCCTAGATATTAACTTAGGAAATTCTCACAGCAGATATAGTTGAAGGCTCACCTGATCTTAAGGCCAATGTTGCCTTTCCTAATGTTTTCAATCTGAGAAACCGCTGGTATATATATATATATATATATAATCTAAGAGAGTGTCCTAAAATTGTGTAGCAGAAGGAACATTGTCAGAATCAGCTATCTTTGCATTTTGGTGGAACTGAGAATATTTCCACAGTAAATTGATGGAATGAAGAATGTTTGGGAAGGGGTTCTATTGTGTGAAGTCTGCAATTGGAATCAAAAACATATTGATTTTTAAAGTGTAACTTTCAGAATTATCATAGGTGGTGGATATTAAATAGAAGTTTTTGGAAATTAGTATAAGTATCTAACTTGGAAGAGGAATAGAAAGTTTAGCTGTAATTTTGGAGGCAAAAGAGCTTTTGGTCTTTTGCTTTCTTGACCATCATCATGTTCTAGGCTAAGTACTTTCTTTCTATTGCAACAAGTGAAACACTTGGGGTTTTTGGTTTGTGTTACAGTTGTAAGTCGTACACCAAATATTGCACAGTCTTTCATTCTAACATCTCGCTTCCATATGTTTCCTACTAAATATTAATCTCAATTTTTTGCAAATTCTAACTGCTCTAATCTCATTCTTATAATCTGTTCTCTCTACCACCTCATTCCACCAGTACTCAATATAATATTTAGTTGCATTGTATTCTTCATATATAACATAACATCTGTTTAAAAGTTGATCTCTTGAAAGCATACCAAGTGTATATATCTTAGTAACAAAGTCTTTTTTGTGTAAACAACTGTAGGTTCATCTGAAATCAGGAATTTGAGTTTAGCATTGGGTTTAAATTGTGTTATTAAACAATATATTATGGCTTATTCTTCCAGGACTTGAATCATCAGAATGCTAAAACGTCAAAATGCCACATCTGTCATGATGGTAAGCTTCTAAATAAAGCAGAGAAACTTGCTGAGGTAAGCTAGTGTTTTTCATTTTTCTCTTAAGTTATTAAATCTTACTTTACTCAGTGCAATTTGTAAATCTGCTCTACCTGTAAACCAGTATTAAACTGATCAGTACTACTTATTGAGCATATTTTTTAATGTTCTGTTTAAACTACGGTGGGTCAATACTTGCAAGAAACACATGAGCTAGGAGATTCCAGTGGAATGATGTACTGGAGAAGAATGATTGGAAACATTGGTTGATGCAGGAATTGATACACTAAGGGTGATGAGAGATGGAGAGATGAGTGGGTGAGGAGTGCCTGAGTGGTGGTGGTACAACACCAGCTAGCTACAGGAAGTGGAGGCCATTAAAGCATGGGTTCCATTGGTCCTCTGACATCTTGAAATTTTTGCTGTAAATTACTGCTGATTATTAGAATTTTCTTTTATCTTACAACTCCACAAAACAAAACCCCTCAAAAAAAATTGGGATGCAGTATTAAGGGAGGTGGCTTTGTGTTAGGTGTTGAAAGACTACAGTATGATAGAAGGACAAGAACGGGTATCTTGCTGTTGAGGAAATACATGGCTACCCCAGCAGTAAAAGGAATAAGGATGGTGAAGATGAGGCATCAGAGCATACCCTCAAGGTACAAGAGAGAATGGGAACAGAGAATTGTGGATGGCTAGATAGGTAGGTTCATGAGTGTGTGTGGAAAGGGAGTGATAGAATCATAAAGATAGGGATACAGGTGAACACAATTGCAAATCCAGGTCATACTACAGTTCTTTGTGATGTACGTTTTTTTTGTAAGTCACAAATCCTGTTTCTCTAATTGAACAAAAATAATCTCCACTATTCCTTCATGATTGTGTAGCAAAAAGGGTATGTAGTTGTAAAAATACTTCTACAAATGGACTTCCCAACCATGCAAGCTTACAAAAGTGGATTGAGAACATTTCTCATTAGTGTTTTAATGCTTTTGTTAATGTATTTCTGTTGAAATAGACTGCCTTTGTTTTAATTAATTTTGAAAATAATAAATTTAGTAAAAATAACTTTGCCATATTAAACTGGTGTTTGAACAGAAATTAATATGAAATTTTGGAGGAAGGTTTTAACTTGGAACACTTTAAAACAAGAACTTTGCATCATAGGATCCAAGGTAGTCTTGGCTAGAGTACTAAAAGGGTTAAAATTTATCTTCCTGTTATAATATAATGTGAAACCAACATAATGTCTAGTTATATTTCAAATGAATACTGTACAGTTGTAAAATAAACTGGTGTTGATTTCACAATTGAGGTAACATTGGATAAGCTTTAGAGAAGATAATTCAGAGTAGAGGTTTTCTCCCAGCTAGACATCATGATTATCACTGAGCTTTTGGAGATGGGGGTTGGAAGTGTAACAAGATAGAATGTGCTGTTGTAAATATGGATAAGTAACACTCAGAAATCAATTTTGCATTTTTTTTTCTTTCATTTCTTTGTTGTTTTCCATTTTTCAACTCATAGATATACGTGGTTGTGAAAGTACTTTGTGCCATAATCATAAATCATAGATTCAAATGGTATTTATTGTCTAGTTTGGTAAATGAAGCCAAGTGCATTTTTTTCACTTTTCTTTTCCTTTTTTCCTTTTTAAATATCAACAGCAAAACTGCTTTCTGAAAAATATCTAACCCCCCCCACACACACACACACACTATGATGTGAGATATTACTGCCATTATATAATGGATAATTGATTAACTGAATGAAAAATATCACTTTAATAAGATCAAAGATCGTAAAATCATTTTAGAGTGATTTTAAAAACTGTTTATACTGAGGAAAATATAAAGTATCTACTCGAGAAGTGTTTTTGAAATCTTATTTTCTAAATAGGTAATAATGACAAAAGAGTTGCATTTATTGGACAGGAAAACCTCATAAGTTTAAGTGCCATTAAGGAAGTATTAAAATATTTGATTCTACATTTTCATTTGAGTGTCTAAGTTTTCAGGAACTAAGAACTGTTGGCAAACACAATCAGTTTAAAGAAAATTTATATCAATAAAGATATAATAATTTTTTTTAATTATGAGTTGATAATTAATTATAAGTAGTGTATTGGCAGAATGCCAATATTTTGCAATGGTTCTTTATGTACTATGTTCAAATGCTGCCAATGTCAACTTTATCTTTCATTCTCTTCTGGGGTTGTAAAGTACCAGTCATGTACAGGGATTGATTTTAATACTCCTATAATACACCAACCCATTCCAGTATGGAGAAAGGAGCTTTAAATAATAATGATGATAAAGCATCCTAGATGTAAATGGAATTTCAATTTTACAGAAATCATCTGATACTACCTGCCTTTGCTGGGACAGCTGCTGTTACACATAAGCCTATTCTGGTGTGCCTGTAGTGCTTTGTTTGGCCATAAAAAAAACAACCAACTTAGACCATAAGCTGGATATCTTTTCAATCTGATCTGCTAGAAACAGCAACCGAACTTCCCTCCAGTCACACCCTATTCTCTTAAGAAAGGAAGAATCCAATGGATACTGTAGTCCTATTGCAAAACCAGGTATCTGAGAAAACTGTAGATGGCCTTTGTTGACAAAAATTAGTCTATAAGAGAGTTTGGTAAGTTGACATCTGTAAGGAGTGGAGAATCTAATGATTCAAGCATTCTCCCTTTGTCTGAGAATGAAAATTATCATCATTGTTTTACTGTCCACATTTCTATGTTCGTATGGGTCAGACAGATTTTTCTGTGGCCAGATGCCCTTCCTGTCACTGACTCTCCCTTCTTTGCAAGTAAAGTAATATTTCTCTCTAGCTGGACATATTTCCACTGAAGATTAGGACCAAAGGAAGCTGCTTCTATGATGGTGATGTTGATTTACAGTTATCACAAAACTTCAATACAAGAACGGGCACACACAGACACACACACATGACAGGCTTCTTTCAATTTCTGCATACCAATCCACTCACATGACTTTTGTTGGCCTGGGACTGTAGCAAGACATTTACCTAAAGGTATCCAAGTGTTGAAACCTTTATTTGAACAAACTCCATCTAATGCAATCAGGAAAACTGGATGGTAGATGATGATGATGAGGAAAGGTAAAAATGGCTGTGATGGGATTTGAACTCAGAAAGCAAGATACTACAATAAAAAACTGAATTGTTTGACTATGCCCTGTCTGCTACATGTATTATGTAATCAATATCTGTTCAGATATAAGATTAACTGTAATTTGCACCTTGTGTAATGATGAACTAATTAATAGTCAACACTTCCTGTTGTAAAAAATGCAGCACTTGATAAAAGAAAGATTAAGATTATGAAACCTAATTACATTATATGCATGTGCGTGCACTCTTTATCTCACTTTGATACAGATGATATCTTGATGATATTTCTAGCATAGTCATCTTTAAAAGTACAAAATGGGTTAAATTAAGAGCCTTCTTTGTAATTGCATTGTTGGATGTTAAGTAGAGCATCAGTTATAAAAACACCTGCTTTTCTGATAATTTGTAGAATTAATCACATTTGTTGGGGTGGGGGAATATTATCTAAACCATGTTTATGAGGGATGCATAAAATTTAAAGAAGAAAAAAATAATACAGAAATGTAAAATTCATATAGGAAAATATTTTAGAAACACAATAAATAATGCATGTAACAAAAATTTACTAGAATCGCCTACATAGAGCAGTGTATTTGTACTGGCAGTAATCTTCTGATGTCTCATTTGAGTTATGAAGGATTACATCAAATACATTTCTCACAAACATGTTTGTTGTCTTAAACTCTCACAAAATACCTGCCTGTTTCTCTCTCTCTCTCAAAAACCAAATGCTATTTTATGAAACCAATGTCATGTCACAAGCAAAGGATATGAAATTTGATCAGATCATAATAAAGGTAGTTGTGATTTAGAAAGAGAAAAGGTTTGGAGGGGAAGGTACTAATGCAAACAGAAAGTTTTAAATCAAACCAGGATTAGCAACTTATGATGGTGGTGAGGGCTACTTGTGAGATCAGTGGTGTCTTCTCAATAAATCTTTATTATTATTTTTTTTTTCATTATAGGACATGAGCAAGAAATATGAAGATGAGAATAAACTGAGGATACATTTGGAGAAAAAGCTTGATGAACAGCTGAAAGTAAGCTGCAAATGTTATTGATTTATTTTTATATACATTGGAAATATATACCAAACTGTCTAGAATGTGTGTGTGCAGGCACGGCTGTGCAGTTGAGAAGTTTGCTTCCCAACCACATGGTTTTCAGTTCAATCCCACAGCATGATACCTTGGGTAAGTGTCTTCTACAACAGTCCTGGGCTCACCAAGGCCTTGTAAGTGGATTTTGTTGACAGAAATTGAAAGCAGCTCATCATATATATATGTATGTATATAACATTAGCACATGGTGTTAGATTCAGCTTTAAGCATTTACATCTTTATATTATTATAGTCAGATGTAGTGAGAGTATTTTGTCTTCATGACAGGTTACTAATGAATAAACAGGGGAATGCTATGAAGACTTGGTAGTGGAAATGTTATTGATAATGGTCACAAAACATTTAAGTGTTTTCACGTAATTATGTCCAGATTAAAACGTGTGCCAGATCATCACTTCCAAGAAAACCAGTAGTAGTACCTGTATTATGAAATTTTATTCCACAACAGAAATGATTATAGAATAAGAAACTTGTTGAATTGATTGCAGTATCTTGGACTTGCTTCTTGAATGAAGACATGATTTCTCTTCATTAATCACCAAAGTAGTCATGAAAGCAAAATGGTCTGGTATATAGATTTGATTTCATTGTAAAATTCAAGTGGACTGGGACTTCAAGTTTCACCTATTTGCTTGAACTGATTATAAATTTCTGATACTTGGAATTTCAATTGTAGGGTAGGCATGAGAGGTCAGGTCTGGCCAGTTTTGAACATAAAGCAGAATATTTGAACCATATATCATCATCATCATCTTTTAATTCCAGTTTTCCATGCTGGCATGGGCTGGACAGATTGACCTGAACTGGCAAGCTGCACTAGGTTCCAATCTGATTTGGCTTGGTTTCTACAGCTGGATGCCTTTCCTAATGCCAACAGTGTGTGCTAGGTGCTTTTAACATGGCACTGGCACATTTATGTGGCACCAACACGAGTGTTTTTTTTACATGTCACTGGCACAGGACTCTTGCAGGCCAATCCTCTTCACCAGGGAAATGTCTATCAATTCTGCTGTGGAGGATGGGCCTTCTTGAGTCAACTGGGACTTCAGCTTTTGCCTAATGGCTTGAACTGATTCAATAACTTTCTAGTACTTAGAATACCAATACAGACAAGCTCACCCTTCCATTAAAGATAATATCAATGTTTAAACCTATGGTTTATGTGGTTGAAAATTTTTGCATCATGAATTCACAACCACCATACTTCTATAGCCTTAGCATCTCCTTTTGATTGTTAGTATTTTTTTTTTAAAGAAATATTAATCAAAAGAGGACAGCAGCTATTTTTAAACATCACTTTGTTGTTGTTTTCTCAGCAGCAGGCTGTTGAATGATATTTGCATTTGCTGAAAGCAAATCTCACTACCTTAGCTCTGATGTTTTGTCATTAGGCTATGTATATAACTATAAAAACATCATGTTCAAAGAACACAAAACAAAACCAAAAAGCGTATATACATATATGTATACAGCATTTATGTGAAAAACTGTTGGAATATTTAAGTGGCTCCAAACATTTCAGATCACTCTGCTTATACGAAACTGTTAAACTAGCAGTGAACCACAAAAAAAAGTAGAGAAGAGCACTTTTAAGTTTAGTAATGGTAGGAAATTAGAAGATAACTTTGCATCTGAATTTACTGAAAGTTGTTTCCCAAGCCTTCTATGAAAGTAAAAATGACTATATTAATTTCTTTTAATATTGGGTATAGAAATTTATATAGCAGCTATTCATATATTTTATGTCACAAAGAATTTAATGCCACACTGTTTTGTTTTTTTACTTTTTTATATGTGTGTTGAGTGTGTTGTTTTATCAATAGCATAAAAACTGCTTACTGCTAACAAAGCAACTTGGTTGTGTTGTCAAACAAGAAAGCAAATTGACAGTAAATTTTGATTGAGAATGTACAGTAAAAATTATCTTCTATTGAAGGACAATCTCTACAATGTTTTGTTTTTTGGTTTATTTTTATTTTGAAAAAAAAAAGGGGCTATACAATTGTAAAAACCTTCATTTTTTACTATTGGGAAGAGCATTTAGTCACTGTAATTGCCATCCTACTAAAAACCATGTTGATTTAACCTGTGCAGCTATGCTTGTGCAGCGTGTGTGTATATATGTATGTTTGTGTGAATGAGATGTATGCAAATT
Organism: Octopus sinensis; assembly: GCF_006345805.1. Lineage (NCBI taxonomy): Eukaryota > Metazoa > Mollusca > Cephalopoda > Octopoda > Octopodidae > Octopus > Octopus sinensis. The sequence continues at coordinate 144,771,407 of NC_042998.1, read as the reverse complement.
ATTCCTTTGGCTCAACTATTTTTGTGTTTCTAGAAGCAGATGGCTAGTGACAAATGGTTATCTGATTCAACTGAGTCACTGAAGGATGAATTGGCTGAGAACCAGAAAACTATTGCACACCAGGATAAATTAATAAAGGTATATTTTCATTGTGCTATTCCTTCTATATATTTATTATATTTATATGTAGGAATTCAACACTTGACCAGTCTAATGGTCAGTTGTTAAATTTCTTCCACATTAGTTTCATGAGTCTCATCATCCAATTTTTATAGTAGCATGAGTTGGGTAGTTCAACAGGAGATGGTGAGTCAGAGGACTGCATCAAACTCTAATGTCTGCTTTGCCATGGTTTCTATGACAGGATGTTCTTCTTAATGCCAACCATTTTACAGAGTGTACTGGGTGCTTTTTAGTTCATGTTGGCATTAGTGTGGTCTCTAAGTGGCAAGACAAGACCCTACATATATATATCTGATATTTAGAGAAAACTCTTACCATTCTAAATTCTCTTTCTCATCTTATCAAATATTGCTATACAATATGCAAGCTTCCTCTAAGATCATCCTTTTCTGGTTTTCCTCTCATCATCATCATCATCATTTTAACATCCACTTTTCTTTCCTTGCAATTTGTTAAAGGAGATAAGTTTTCTACAGCTATACATCCTTCTTGTCACCAACCCTCACCTATTTGTAGGCAAGATAATATATCCCCCTTGATCAGATATATTTTTCATAGAAGACTAGAGCTGAACATCACCTGTATGACAAAGACCATCCTTTTCTGGATGTCACACACACACACACACACACATATGATTAACTTCTTCCAGTTACCATCTTTCAAATCCACTCATAAGGTTTTGACCAGTTTGACTTTATAGTAGAAGATACTTGCCCTGAGTACACACTGAGGGATTGAACCTGAGATAACATGGTCTGGAAACCAGCTTCTTATCCACATAGCCACACCTATTCCTATGTGGCACTCAGAAATGTTATTGTTCCTAATTAGGCAACAATAAAGCTTCTAACCTAGTTTCATTGTTATCCACATTATTTTTATCATCCTTCATTACAACATAAATGGTCTTGTTTTACTATTGTTCCTTTCCAATTGTCAAAGCATAATAAAAAATAAATGTAATTGTGCTGTCAAATTTCAAGTTAGATTTATTAGAATTAATATTAGTCAGAAAGGTGCAGGTGTAGCTGTGTGGTAAGAAGCTTGCTTCCCAACCACATGGTTCTGGGTTCAGTTCCACTGTATGACACTTCGAGCAAGTGTCTTCTACTATAGCCTAGGACCAACCTAAGCCATGTGAGTAGATTTGATAGACAGAAACTGAAAGAAGCCATTTGTGTTTGTCCCCCCCCCCCCATCACCATTTGACAACCAGTGTTGATGTGTTTACATCCCCGTAACTTAGCAATTCAGCAAAAGAGACCAATAGAATAAGTACTAGGCTGAAACAATAAGTTCTGGGGTCGATTTGTTTGACTAAAATCCTTCAAGATGGTGCTCCAGCATGACCACAGTCAAATGACTGAAATAAATAAAATAATAAATGAATATTTAACCTTTTAAGACTAATCCAATAGTGATCTGAGGATCACAGGTTCAAATCCCTCTGCAGACATATGTACTCTTATAGGCGTAGGCATAGCTATGTGGATAAGAAGCTTGATTTGTAATTCTATAGTTTCACATTCAGTTCCACTGTGTGGCATCTTGGGCAAGTATCTTTTACTATTGCTACAGGTTGACCAATCCTTCATGGTTGAATTTGGTAGACAGAAACTCTGTGGAAGCTTAGTGTGTGTAATATATATATATATGTGTGTGTCTGTGTTTGTCCACCACCACCACCATTTGACAACTTGAAATTGTGGTCTTTCTATTATCCTCTGAGTTTGCATGTGTATATGTGTGTGTGTGTGTACTACACACACACACATAATGTGGGACAACATGAGGTCCCCCCCACTCGACCCACCTTATTATCCACATCACTCTCTTTTTCTCTTTCTCATTATCTCCTCCTACTTCAGTATCCCTTACCCTTGCTCCTGTCTCTTCCATTATTCTCCTCCCCCCATCACCATCAACACTGTCTTTTGTGTTACTGTTCACTACCACTCCCTCACAATATATCTGTTCCTCCCATTATACTTCTATCAGCACCTCACATAAAACAGCCACTCTATCTTATATTCCCCTTCTCATTCTTACAAGGATGAAACTTATACAATATGCCAAACATGGACAGAGCATAGCTAGAACACATGGAATAGTAACTTTCTACTGATGTGGATGTTAAAACTTCTGTTAAAAACCAGCTAGGAGCTACCCAACAGATAACTATGAAGTAAAACTCAGTTTCAGTTAATTGATCAACCCTCTAGATATAATGTGTGGATTATAGTTAGGGTTAGAATAAATCTGGCCTAGTTGACTTTGATGGTTGTTGGGAGGATCTGCCTGTGACATTACCATTACAGATTGAACTTCTTTGTAGAAGCCATTTCTGATTGTGTAAATGTAGTTTACTAGAATAAAACACTATTATATACTTGCATCAAGATCTGAATCTCTGGGTGAATTTTCTGGCCTGAACTTGTCATCAAATAATTGTTATTGCTCTTTTCTCAAACTGCTTGGGAATGACTTTGGAAAATCTGAATGGAGAATGGAAATACACTAACTATTCTTTTCCTTTTACATTTTAGGAATTATTAGAAAAAGCTGATAATCAAGAAATGACTTGGAAGAGAATTTCTGAAGATCTGGAATTAAAAATAAAGGTCTGTATTTTCACTGGTTTAATAAATCATGCTTATGATAATCATCTGTATTGGATAAGCTTTTACATGCATTCATGGGCTTATGTAAATCTACAAACCAGCTCTTGATTTATCTTTATGCTTACATCTTTATAGCTTCTTAAGATCTACAGTAATTACCTTACTCTAGGAAGATTTTTCCTAGAATGTTACTGAAATAGCAGTAAAGTGTTGGCTAACAGAATTTTTATCCTCAGAATTCCAGCATCCGTTCTCATCATATATCCACTTCAACACTCTCCATCATCATCATCATCATCTCTCTCTCTCTTTCTCTCTCTCTCTCGCTGTGATCTGTGTGGTGTACAACAAAAGGTGTTAACAATAGATTGAGACTACAAGAAAATACAGGCTTTCTTTGATAGAAGCACGAGTATCAAAATTGAAAGCCTTGTAAGTGGATTTAGAGGAAGGAAACTGAAAGAAGCTTGTTTGTGTGCATGCCTCCTTGTCCTGACATCACATAATAGTTATAAGAGTGTCACTGTCATACAAGCAGTGTCATTCAGTTCCAATATTCTCTGAAAACATGTCTAGCCATGGGGAAATATTACCTTTCTTGGAAACTGGTGAGTGTTGGTGACAAGAATGGTTTCCAGCTATTGACAGTCTATATTAATAAATTCCTTCCAATTTATGCAAACATGGAAATGTGGACATTAAAAGTGATGATGATATATGGCTGTGTGCTGAGAAACTTGCTTCCCAACCACATGATACAGGGTTCAGTCCCACTGCATGGTACCTTGTGCAAGTGTCTTGTACTATAGCCCTAGACCAACCAAAGCTTTGTGATTGGATTTAGTAGATGGAAACTGGAAGAAGCCTGTTGTGTGTGTGTTTGTCTCTCCTTGCCTTGGCATCACACAATAGTTGTTAATGAGTATGACAATCAAACAAGTAGCTTCATTCATTTCCAATATTCTGCAAGAACATCTGTGGCCAAGCAGGAAATAGTACCTTGCTTGGAAACATGAGGTTTGGTGTCAAGGAAGACATCCAACATCTGCCTCTGTTATACATTATCCAACCCATTCGAGCATGGAAAAGTGGACATCAAAATGATGATGCTGATAACATATAATCAATGATGCCTTGTTAGTTTCCATCTACCAAATTCACTCACAAGGCTTTGGTTGGCCTGGAGCTATAGCAGAAGATACTTGCTCAAGGTGACACACACGGAAATTGGACCCAAAGCTATGTTTGGGAAGTGAACTTCTTAGCTTCACAGCCACTCCTGTGCCAGTGTACATCACATCAGCTGTGTGATTTGAGGAAGCTTTGGCTGTTAATTCTAGAGACCCTAGTGGCTTTCTCATTTGAGACAAGATACAAACTGTCATCTCTTTTGTCAGTTAATTAATGACTTGCTGGTTTTTTGGTTGGGGGAAGGGTTTAAAAGTTGTATTTGTTTCTTATAATGTTTGCATTTGGTTTTGGTAGGTTTTGGAAGATGAATCAAATAAACTGAAAACTAAAGAAAAATCTAATGCTGAACTGAAGTTAAGCTTACTCCAACAGGTGAATACCTACCAAGAAGAAGTGAAGCAGCTGCGTAACCAGTTGCAGGTAATGCAATGTAATATTTCTATCTTCTGCTGGTTTCCTGACTTTTTTATGGTTTGAGCATACAGAGAGGAAAGAAGAGTTTTGTTCAATTTAACTACATCTCTCCACTTCTCTTTCATTACACACACAAAAGCAAACAAAGAAACAAACATGTATCTAAATACATATGCACATATCTCTACCTATCTATTGTTAGCACCTTGAGAAAGTGTCTTCTATGATAGCTCTGAGCCAACCAAAGCTTTGTTAGTGGATTTGGTAGACAGAAACTGAAAGAAATTTATCGTGTGTTTGTATGTATATGCTTGTGTCACATCACCGTCATGCAAGCAGTGACATTCTGTGAAAAAACTTGCCTAACCATAGGGAAATATCACTTTGTTTGGTGAGGCCTGGTAACAGGGAAGGCATCCACTCGCAAATCTGCCTCAATAAACTCTATCTGACCCATGCAAGCATGGAAAAGTGCACATTAAAATGTTGATGATTGGTAAAGTTATTCTCACACATTCTTCACTTTTATGGCAATGGAGCAAAATACGAAAAAACTTTAGCTAAAAAATATATTTATTGAAGCTAAGACTTCATTATAGAAGTGAAATTGAGGGGAACAATAGCTAGTCTGCTTTAAGATGTATAAGCGTATGTAAAGAGACGTAATTAAGTCACCCCCTACACACATGTATGTAATATGTAGGAAAAGATTCCCTCTGATCTATGACTGTATGTATGAAGTGCTTTTGCCCTTAGTGAATATATTGGGTAATATAATCATTGGAAAAATTGCAGTTATTTATGCTTGACTGCAGCATCTGTTTGTGCAGCGGTGGCGACAGCAGCTGAGATACAAGATTACATTTACATAGAATAACGAGGCTCTTGTGATTCATACAGACATAAGAAAAATTAGTTTCTCCACTTACAAGTCCTATAAGATTCCTACCACACTTGTAAATATACCTTCTCACTGTACAGGAAATATATATTGCTGTGAAATGCTTTGGCAGAGTTATCAGAGCATTGGACAAGAATGCCTAACTGTATTTATTCTGAACCTTTGTGTTCTGAGTTCAAATCCTACCCTGGACAACTTTGCTTTTCATGTTTTCAGGGTTGATTAAAAAAAAATGACACTAATCCAGGGCAGGAGATTGTTGAAACTCTAAGAATATCAAACCTGATACCTTTGGTATTTGATCAGGCCCTATGTATTCTGAGTTCAAATCTCACCATAATCTTTGTGCTCTGTATACTTAATCCCTCATCCTGTTTAGCACAACCCCATGCCATCTTGTGTGTCTTTAGTTGAATCAACTCTGTTCTGCTGCAAGAATTTAGGCCAGGTCCTTTATTTGATGTTTTGCTCCCTCCTTCCCACCAGCCTTGAAGGCCTTGTAAAGTGCCATGAGCATTACCTTCCTACTTCTCTAAAAGATTTTTCTTTAAAAAATTAGATTAAAAAATGTAGTTTTAGGATTTGAAAAATAATTCCAAGTATGTGTGTATGTAAATGACTTTATAGCTGAGAAAGTATTGAAGTTGGTCTTGAAACATAGACTGAAGACTGAAACTAAATGTATTTTTATTTTGTTTTCAATGGTAACATAATTATATTTAAGCAGCAATTGCTTGTGAGGAGATATGGGAACAGCACTCAGACTTGCCTACATAGACATAACACACTTCTTTGCTATATAGTCTCATTTATGGAATTGAATTTAAGCACCATTAAAATTTACAAATATAATGTCCTACAGGAGATATATATGTATGTAATGAAGTTAAAACTTCATTATAAGTCAAATTTGAGAGGTTGAAATAATCAAACTGCTTTTAAGACATGTGAGTTATATAAAATGAGTTGATGTGTTATGAGGTAGACATAAGTTTTCCCATTATATATGTCGTCTTCCTCATTATTTAACATTCGTTTTCGATTCTGGCATGGGTAGAATGGTTTGTCAGGAACTGGCATGTCAGAAGACTACACCAGCTCTGCTGTCTGTTTAGGCATGGTTGCTTATCCTTCCTAATGCCAACCACTTTACAGAGTGTATTGGGTGCTTTTTATGTGACACCAGCAGCAGTGACGTCACCACTTAGCTAGCAGGACAAGACTCCTCGACTGAGAGGAGTAGTATTGAGAGACAGGAAAGGTGTCTTGCATAAAAGAGAAACATGCTTACCTCAGATGGAGAGAGAGAGAGAATAAGATTGTGAAGATGTGACAAGGAGTGGGCAGGGGCTGTACTCCCAAATTACAGGGTGGTGTGTATAGTAAAGTGGAATGAGGGTTGGAGAGGGTAAGTAGTGGGTGGGTTCTCAAAATTTCAAAAGGAGAGTGGGACCTAGATATGAGTGGGTACCGGTAGAGGGAAGGGGTATTAGGCAGTTATGGTGTGAAAAAGGGATTTAACCAGGACATATTGTATGCAGTTAGATACATGAGGAAGAATAGAGGGGAGTGGGAAACAGCAGGGTGAGCATGGGTGAGTTGTGGAAAGGGGTATGTGGATGGATTTTACTTAGCTGTATGGAGTCTTCTCAAGCACAACAAATCACCAATCGTCACAGTCTCTTGTCATTTCCTCTGTGAGGCTCTACATCTGAAGATCACTTCTTACCACTTCATCCTATGTCTTCCTGGCTCTTGCCCTTCCACAGGTTCCCTCCACATTTAGAGATCAGCACTTTATGCAGATTTCCTCATCCATACACATCAGATGACTATACCAGCACAGTCTTCTCTTTTGTACATGACAACTGATGCCTCTTATACCCAATTTTTCTCTCAAAACATTTATATTTTGTTGTATATGCACTCTGACATTGCACACCCAGTGGAGCATATGATGGCTTCTTTTCTTTTAAGCCTTCACATGTCCTCTGCAGTCATAGCCTGTGTTTCACTACCATATAGTATAGCTGTCCATACAATTTGTCTTTCACTCTGAGGGAGAGACTCTTTGTTAACAACAAAGGTAATAACTCTGAACTTTGCCCAGCTGGTTCTTATTCTAGTAAGTATGCTTTCAGAGCAACTTCCATCACAGCTAATTTGGTCACCTAGGCAACAAAAACTATCTGCTACCTCCAAGGATACCCCTGGGCATTTGATGAAATCTATTTCCTGTACATTGTTAGTGTTTATTGTACCTGCACATCTACTACACACAAAGACTACTTTCTCTGTTAACCTTCCTGTGATTCCACTGCACCTCTTTTGTGACCATAGCTTACACTGAGTACACCAAATGTAATTTCTACCTATATCCTTTCTACATATCAAACAGGGCCATTTCCCTGAAAAGATTAGTAATTTGTCTGCTTTCCTCCTTACTTGTACTTTGTCCTTTACTAAATTAATTCTAAGGCCTTTGGATTTCAGTCCTTACTTCGATACATAAAACTTCTTCATAAAACTTCATAAAACTCTGGCAGAGATACAGCTATAAGAACAAGGGCAATGAGTCTTAAATTGAATATTTCTTGCTATCCAGAACACCTCGAGCCTCTGGTCCTCACTCAGCAGAACATTGGCAAACTTCTTCCTTTCTACTTCTCCCCTGGCTAAATACACTTATCATCTAGCTTCTCTTATAGCTACCTGGTACAACTCTCTTCGAGGCCTGTTTCTTTGCTTTTATTGCTCTGTCTACTACACTGTTCTACCACCATGTCACTGTAGGTCTGGTTGGGTACTTTGCACCAACTACAGAGTTTACCAAAGATTGATTCTCAGTAGAATCTTGTTTATCATAGTCCTCCAGGTCATAATAGAGGAATTTAAGACTCATTGCCCTGAGGAGACTCATGTTGGTATTTCATTTGGCAGAAATACTCATTGGGTGGGTGGCTCAAAATGATGAAAATTTGGTTTATCTTCAAACATACATAAATACATATATAGATTAGGTAAGCGACTGTGTGCGTGTGTATATACAGTGATGGATTCAAGGTTTTCATTTATTTATGAGTTGATTTCTTAATTTCACCAGAGTATAAATACCTATAATGGTGATACTTTAAAAAAAAAATTTAATTGAACTTATAAATTTCCTGATAAGCAAGTTTAGTCAAATACGTACAAAGCTTAATTCACTTCAATTAAAAAGCATGATTAAGTGACGCATTGTAAGCCACACTATAATTTGCAAAAAATTTATCTGTACAAAGTATGCATTGTCCCCCTCCAATGCCTTTTTCTTTCTTCATTTTTGTTGTTCCCCACACTCTACTTTTTTACAACTTTATCACTGTGCTTCAAACATTTAATATCTGTTGCAGTCATTTAAATTTTGCTATAATTCAGAGATACCATAACCCTTTTACTTAGCCTTGAATAACTGATTTCTTCTGTTAATAACTAGGAAATGACATCTAGTTTCATAACTTTAATCACTTTACACACTTTTCTGAGACTAATCACTCTTTTATCTTGATTAATGGTACATATTTCTTGTAAAGAAATGAAGCTAGTATGCTCTGCTGGATGTGTAATGCCAGTGTGCATATACAACAGAGTGTAAGCGCCTTGAGAGGAAAGTTGGATGTAAGAAGCATCAGATGTGGTGTGCAAGAGAGACAACTGCACTGGTATGGTCATGTGTTATGTATGGATGAGGACAGCTGTGTGAAGAAGTCCCACCCTAACTGTGGAGGGAAACTGTGGAAGAGGTAGACCCAGGAAGTGCTGGGATGAGGTGGTGAAGCACAACCTTCAAACATTGAGCCTCACAGAGGCAATGACAAGCAACCGAGACCTTTGGAGATATGCTGTGCTTGAGAAGACCCAGCAAGCCAAGTGAGATCATAGCTGTGGCCAATACCAGTGTCACATAACCGACCCATTTAAACTACCCTTCAATCATCAGGCAATATGCTGTGCTTCAGAAGATCTGTTGAGTCAAGTGAAATCATTGTCATGGCCAATGCCAGTGGCACATAAAAAGCACCATTCAAGTGTGGCCGATGCCAGTGCCACCAGCCCATAGAAAGTGGACATTAAATGATGATGATGATTTCTTGTAAATGATATTTGGGAGGGGGGGACCTCTAAGCTATGCAGGTGAGAATTAGGCAACATGTATAAGGTGATACCAATAATTAAAAATAAAGACAATACATTGTATTTAATTGACAGGTTGTTTAATAATGCTTGTATTATATTTTGAGAAAGATTTCTCTTATCAAATATAAGATGGAAAATAATCCATGAGTTTAGAGAAAAGTATTATCAGCAGGCTTTCCATTTCATTTCTTGGTTTATAAATTTATTACTTTTCCTTATGTATGTAATTAAAGCATTAGATCAGTGGTTCCCAACCTTTTCACTACCAAGGACCCCTTTTATTTAAATGAATTTTCCTACAGACCCCAGAATATTGAAAGGTCTGTCAGCTCAACATGTTCACAGACCCCTAGTACTACCTTTGCAGACCACCAGGGATCTGCAAACAACAGGTTTGGAACCACTGCATTAGATGATCATGAGTTCTAATATTACTACATTAGTTGTACTTCAGGTCAGAAATATTATTGTATTTTAGTCAGTCTACCTTGTTGAAAACTAAGTACTTTCATGTCATTGTTGAGTGGTTAATAAGATACCAACTATATTCCAATATCATACAAATGTTGGAATCTCTCTCAATATACTTTATATAAAGATGTTTATTCCATATAAGTCTATATACTTTCCTCCATTGCCACATACATACTTCAGTATTGAGAAAGTGTGTTTGCCTGTATATATCTATATATATCATTTATATGGTCTATGATTTCTACTAAATTAGATGAAACAACTCTTGCAAGAGAAGTTGAACCCTAAAATAATAATTACTGACAATCCAAACAACTCACAAAATTTGCTGCTTTGATCTTCATTGATGTGGAATGGTTTTTCAACTTGGTTTTTTAAAAATGATGACATGACAGCATCATTCACTAAGTCTTTGGCCAATAAATTTAAAGCTATGGCAAATTTTTAGTTTGTGTTTTTTTTTTCTTTTGTTTGAATTCTATTTTAGAATGCTGGTAGGTTAAGTGTTAAAAATACGATAGCAAAGAACATTGATAAGTGACAGGTTTTTTGGGTTTTTTTTTATGGGATGGGTTTTCTTTCCTATTTTCCAATTGACTCTGACTTAATATTAACATCTGTAAGCAGTATTGGCTTCTATACTGTGACTGAAATAGATTTTGGTTTACTGTGTTGTCTGAATTTTGCTTCATAGTTTTCTTCCTTTTCTTCCCCTTCTTCTTACTCTGCCTCTTCTTTTTTTTCTCTTCTTCTTCTTCCTCCAGCATGTGAGACTGTTTCAATGAAATATGTTACACATTGAATTTATTCACAAGGAAAATTTACCATTATCATCACCATCTTTTAACTTTTAATATCCCCCCACCCACTTCTTACTGAAGTAGGCTTATGTTGTCAATTCATGATTCTGAAATATTGAAATTGTACCTATGGAATATCTGAATCCAAAATCAGCAGTATAGAACATTAAAAATACACTTTTGCGTTACCTCCTCCTCCTCCTTCTTCTTCTTCTTCTCTCCCTTCCCTCTCTCCCTCTTTGAAGAAAATTTCTAATATTCCTTCTCTTTGCACTACTGTAGACTCCATGAGCAATGTAGATCATGGGATGAGGGTTTAAGTACAGTACTTTCATTATAATAATTTAACATCTACTTTTCAAGCTAACATGGGCTGAGTGGTTCAACAGGAGCTGGCAAATGAGGACTGTGTCAAACCTCAGTGTCTGTTCTGGTATAGTTTATATGGCTAGCTTCCTTTCTTAGCATCAGTCATTTCACAAAGTGTACTGGGTGCTTTTTACTTGGCATTGGCATGGTCACCAAGTAACTTGCAAAACATAGGGAGGCGGGGTAGTATTGAGGGAAGTTGCTTTGTACTAGGTGATAAGAGCTTAAAGTATGACAGACAGAAACAAATGTTTTGCTGTTGGGAAGATACATGCATATTTAAGACCAAATTGCTATTACTCATCATTGACATTTAATGTCAATGATGAATAATAGCAATTACTAAAAGGTGCAGGCATGGCTATGTGGTAAGAAACTTGCTTCCCAACCACATGGTTCCAGGTTCAGTCCCACTGCATGGCACCTTGGGCAGGTGTGTTCTACTGTAGCCTCAGGCCAATCAAAGCCTTGTGAGTGGATTTAGTAAACAGAAACTAAAGCCTGTTGTATAAATATATATATACACACATATATATATATATATATATATATATATATATGTCTGTGTTTGTCCTCCACCACTGCCCGACAACTGGTGTTAGTGTGTTCTCATCTCTGTAACTTAGTGGTTTGGTAAAAGAAACTGATAGAATAAGTACAAGGCTTAGAAAAAAGTACTTGGCCGATTTATTTGACTAAAAATTCTTCAAAGCTGTGTCCCTCATGGTCACAGTCCAATGACTGAAACAAGTAAAAGATATAAGAAAGATACTAGTTACTTTGCTCAGAGTTGTTTTAATTTACTAAATATGAGATGGTATCAAAAAGTTCCCGAACTGTAGCACACTAACAGATAGTAACAAACAGTTGCATGCACAGTGAGAGCTAGCATTGACCTTCATGGGTCAGTTTGCCAAGTGACATCACTGTGTTTACTTTGCAAGTTGTGAAATTTGTTTCTTTGTGATTGTGTATGTTGTAGTCAGTGATTTTGTCATGAACAGGAAGTTGAAACAAAGAGCCAATGTGAAATTTTGCATTAAAATTTGGGAAGTCTGCTACAGAGACATTGAGCATGCTTCAGCAAGCTTACAGCAACAAGGCAGTCGGTCATATGCAATGGGTGCTTCAAAAGCAGAAGAACATCCCTGGAAGACAATGAGCAATCTGGAAGACCTGCCACATGCATCACCCCTGGAAATATGGAGAAAATTCATCAGCTTGTGCATGAGGATCCTCAGTGGACAATCAATGATGTTGTTGGTCTGTCTTAAGGGTCCATGCAAGCAATCCTGATGTTTGGATTCTTCACAACAACAGTGCACCCTGTCACCAAGATCTCACTCGTGAGTTTCTTGTCAACAACATGGTATCACTTCCGCACCCACCCTTTTTGCCAGATTTAGCATCTGCAAACTTCCATTTCTTCTCCAAGATGAAAATGCAGCTCAAAGGTCACCATTTTAATACTGTTGTTGAGATCAAGAGTAAATCGCAGAAGGTCCTTGACTAACTTAATGAAAATGTCTTCCAGGACAGATTCCAAAAGTGGCAGGAATGCTGGGACTGCTGTATTGCAGTGCAAGGTGACTATTTCGAAGGAGATGACGTTAAACTTATTAAACATAACTAGTCTGTGAACCGTTTGATACCACCTGATATTAATAGAAAATGTGTGGTCTTAAAGTGTGTTTAGTTGGAAGCCAAAAATAACGTTAAAACAATCTTAATTCTATTTTATGTGTTAATATTTTCAGGCAGTGACTGACAAAATTACAAGAGATGAGGAATCGGTTACATTAGTACTTGAAAACAAAATTGAGGTAAGAGTTAATTCTGTTGATGGATTTGCTTGTGTTAAAATTTGAAACAAAGGCAGCCTGCTGACAATCATTAATGAATTGGACAAAATGCTTAATGACATTTCCTCTGACTCTTTATATTCTCAGTTCAAATTCTTCAGAGATTGGCATTGCTTTTCATCCTCGCAGAGGTGATAAAATAAGTACTAGTCACGCATTAGAGTTGATGTAATTGTCTAATATCTTCTCACTAAAATTGCTGGCGTTGTGCTAAAATTAGAAACTTATTTTAATTTTTGTTGAAAAGTAATGAAATTTTTAATAACTATTAGTTGCAATTGTCATTTTTTTCAGGAACTGAGAAAGCAATTAGAAAAGAAGAGTAATGAGAAGGAATTGTCAGATGAACGAGAAAAACAACATTTACGAAAAATCAAGGTCAATTACCAACTTTACCTTCTTTTATTTTTATTCAGATGATACTCTCACAAGAGATACCATAGTTTTTATTCCATAATTACCTCTTTTCAAAACTAAACCTTTTCTAAGGAATCTTGTTTAGTTTTTCCATTTGTTCTTGTATTGTTGTCATTTCTTCCATGGCACCATATATTCTATTCTCCTGTTTGCTTGAGTCTATTTAGCTGTAGTGTTGTCACTGAAAGTAGAGTAGATTAAAGCAAACAAATAGAATATAATTTGTTGAATTTGCTTTCATAACCATATGGTTTCAGGTTCAGTCTCACTGAAAAAGAAAAATGTTATTCATTATGTTTTCTTTGTGCATGTGCATGCACACACAGCTGTGGTTAAGAAGTTTGCTTATCAACCATGTGGTTTTGTGTTTGGTTCCACTGCAGGTATCTTATGCAAGTATCTTCTACTATAGCCTGGGTTGACCAATGCTTTGTGTATGAATTTGTTAGTTAGAATGTATGTGAATGTTTATATCCTGCTCTAACACAAAAAAATCACTCAACTATGGGCAGTGTTATCAACAAGTCAATCTGGTTCCACGCTTTTGAAAATGAGGGGAATGAAAATTCTTTTACTTGCAAAACAAAGTAAAAAAGAGGAAAAAAACAGATACAGATTAGAACAGGAAGATCTTGCAGCTGTAAAAACAATATACTTGAATAATATTCATTTAAGCCAATGCTGTGAAAATTTTTTAACTATCACCCTTGTTCTTTCTTTTACAAATACTATTTCAACACACCATTGCTACCTTTCAATGAAATCAAATATCCCACAATAAATAGCTGCTGGCAGGTTGATAACCATTAAAAGATTACGTGTACATTAGTCATTTCATGAATATAATATAGAATGTCAAAGCATTTTGCACAGAATAAAAATGAAAACTATTCTTTTTGAAAATTAAGGCTGTTAAAAACTGCATCTATCACTCAGATTTCATATGCAACTCTGTTCCCACTACACATGAAAAAAAAAAATTCTCACAACCCTTTGGGTGGTAGGTGATACAAGGCATTTTGGCACCACCGCCACTTATTTGGCATCACTGATTTAATACTGACTTATTTAGCATCAGGCATTTTAATGTTTCCTTTATTCTCACTGTCCATCCATCCAACCATCTTCCTATCTCTGTTTGTGTGTGAGCATATTTCTCTTTATGTGTAGGAGAGTGTCAATCATGTTCTATTAATAAATTGTAACTTTCTCTCTTTCTATTTATCTGTCTGTCTATCTGTATATGTATATTTCTATGTATGCTTAACTCCAAAAAGTAATCACCACAACAGATTGCATTTCCAGTCAGCCATACCAAATCATCTCATTGTCCCAAGCATGGTTGCACCCACTTTGAAATCTACGAATGTGCTGGTCTGATTCATGCTAGCATGGAAAAATAGAGAAAATCCCAAGACAAAAGACATGAAAACTTACAAGCATCTTTACTTTCTTGATGGTCATCTTACCAATGTTGACGTGATGGTCAAACACCTCCCAATTAATGATAATGACTGATCTTCTCAGGTTTACATGTCAATCTTATTTTCATCAGCTTACTATCACCATGACCTCTATGGAAGTGTATGTGTGTGATCATCATCATTTAATATCCACTTTATCTTGTTTGCAAGGGTTAGGCAGCATTCATTGAGGCAGACACATTATCTACTGCTGGATGCTCTTTCTGTTGCCAACTCTCACCTGTTTCCAAGCAAGATAATATTGCCTCATTGACTGGCATGTTTGCATAGCAGGTTGGAAAGAGATGCTGCAGTAATGCTCATTTACAGCTATCATGCTATGTCATGTGAAGGAGATGCAGACACTCACAAGGTTTTGGTCAACCCAGAGCTATAGTAGAAAACACTTGTGCAATGTACCATACTATGGGATTAAACCAGAGATCACATGGTTGGGAAGCAAGCTCCTTAACCTTTCTGCCATGTCTGTGTGTGTATGTACATTGATACAAAGACAGTATAATGAATAACTTTTTTCACTTTCGCTCTGTTGTCTTAAAACCTTAGGAGCTGGAAAACATTCTTGATGATAAGGAGAATCTGAAAGCAAACAATGAACAGCGGCTTCTGACAAAGATTAAGGTGAGTGTTTAATTATTTTTATCACCAAGATTACTGAGTTCATTCATGAAAAGACAAAAGACCAATGTAAACTAGTAGAAATTTAGAAGCCACAAGGCTGAAGGCTTTGACCTTCTCTCTTATTCAATGCTATATGTTAAGTTTGTGTTTGTCATTTGACCAATCATATATTCATACATTGAATAATCAGCTACATTCAATTTTGTAAATGTGCTAAAGGTCAGGTATCTGAATGGAAACTGTCATATTCTGGTAAATTGTTTCTGATAAGACTTGCTAACATTACACACACACACACACACACACACACACACACACACACACACACTGTTGTATGGTTAAGAAGTTTGTTTCCCAACCAAGTGGTTTCAGGTTCAGTCCAACTGAATGGCACCTTGGACAAGTGCCTTCTGCTATAGCTCTAGGCCAAACAAATTTTACAAGTTGATTTAGTTGACAGAAACTGAAATAAGCCAGTTACTTGTGTGTGTGTTTACACACTCAGAGTGGCCGCCTCCTTATTGCACTATGCCTCCACCTAGCTAACAATTATACTGTAAGTTGTGACATGCTGTAATAAATAGCATGTGGCTAGCATGGTGTGCCTTCATCCACTGTGTGTGTGTGTCTGTGTATTGGATTGCATTTGCACTTCTTCCAAATCCTGAACTACAAAGCAGAGATGCTGTTGTCATTTCTCTTGCCAACAAATCATCTCTTGGTTTTGTACCTTTCAAAACATTCAGAATAAGATATCCTTTACATTTTCCACTGCTGTGCTGTGAAAGTGCAAAGGGTAAACACACACACACCTCTTACATATAATAAAATGTAATGTGTGTCCTATCATTCATTCTGTCAAAGGAAAACTAAAACAACAAATAGAGTGGAAGTGAGTGACAGTCAGAGACACTAAATGCAGGCAAAGTGTAGTGAGAGGTTTTATTCTGAAGTTACTGTGTAAATTTTTATCAAATAATATTTACTTCACCAATTTCACACACATATATGAAATTAAATATTACTGTTTTGTTTTCAAAATATCATTCATGTTGCATTTATATACACACACACACACTCTTTCATTTTTTCCCATGTTTCTAACCCTTATTTCCAAGTAAAAGATAATACACATGTATATGTATGCACATGCATCAATGTACATATGCATGTTTGTGTGTATGGCTGTGTGGTAAAAAGTTTGTTCCTTGATTACATTATAACCCCAGATCAACTGAAGCCTTGTGGGTAGATTTCATAGACAGAAACTGAAAGAAGTCTGTCTTGTGTATATATGCATCTTTGTGCATGTTTCTCTCCCACCACCACTTGGTTTGTTTACATTCCTATAACTTAGCAGTTCAGCCAAAGAAACTGACAGAATAAGTACCTGGCTTAAAAATAAGTACTGGAGTCATTTCAAACCCTTGTGAATAGATTTAGTGAACAGAGACTGAAAGAAGCCCACCATGTATATATACATGTGTATGTATGTATGTATGTAGGTAGGTGGGTATGTGTGTGTGTGTGTGTGTATGTATATAAACCATAAAAATTAGGAGATTTGAGAGGTGAATATATATTTAACCACTTGCCATCCTTAGGATTGTGATCATTTTGCAAAATTCCTCATGTAGTATTAATTTTGGTGTGGAAGATATGCTTACATTTTTGCATTACTATGTATGCTTGGTATTATACTATACAATTGTATATTCTTTAAATCAGTGGAGATGAAGAAAAGCTAGCTTATGAGACCACCAGAACATAATGGTTACACCAACAATCAACTCGTGTGTGTGCAAGCATGTGCACTTGTTTTACTGCCTCTTTGCCTTGACATTGGGCAGTAGTTGTAAGCAAGTATCACCATCATGCAAGAGCTGTTCTTCGTTTCCAGTCTTCAATGTAATCACATTTGGGTATGGTGAAACATGGCCTTACTTGGAAACAGATGAGGGTTGGCAACAAGAATGGCATCTAATTACACAAAATCTGTCTGTTCCATGCAAGTATGGAAAAGCAGATGTTTCATAATATATTACATGGAGGATAATATTTTCAACTGAGACATTACCACCATATTTAATTGTTCGAAAACTTCAATTCTGTGTATATGCATATATTTATTCAATCACTGACATTTATCAAGAGTTTCTCCCATTGTTTTGATGTGCCATTTTTTATCATTAATAAAACAGTCAGTATTTTTGATGACATGGGTATGCTAAGATATAAATATACACACACATATGATGGGTTTCCATTGCTGGCTTCTACAAAGTCCACTTACAAGGCATTGGTGAACTTGAGGTTCCAAGGTGCCATACTGTCAAATAGAACTTGAGACTACATGGTAACAAAATGAAGTCTAACTCTACAGTTATACGTGTACCTCAATGTACAGGTTGCATGTTATTGCATCCAATAGCATATAAGATGCCCCCCCCCCCAAAAAAAAACGACTGTCTCAAATCACCCTGGTTGTAGTATGCAAAGTTGGGTCTCCTCTGACTTTAATGCACTGAAAAGTTAACTTTCCTGAATTATGTATTGCTGAAATTGGTGTGTGTTTAATATGCCCATGCATCATCAAATGTAGTGTTTATGTGACATACTAGTGTTAACCATCATTTAACAGGTAAATTTGGAAGTATATTTTTGTCACAGTGGCTACTATCTGGAAATATGGCACTCATACAATAATTATAATTTAACTTTTATCAAATTTCTTATTGCTTATACAAAATAATGAATACTAAGTTTTAAATAATACTAAGTTTTAAAGGAAAAATATTTATTGCCATAAAATAAAATTAAACGAAACAAATTTTTTATTTGTATAAATATATGCTGCAATAAATATGTTAATATTTTTAGAAATTTTATCAACATAATTGCAATTTACTCCATCAAAAACCGATCTCTGCAAAATTTCATTAAAAAAATTTGTATATCTTTCAGAAAGGTGTTGGGGTACCAAACAGAAGTTACACTCCCTCTCTCTTTCTTTCACGCATACCAAATCTAGTCTATACACTAATCAGCCACCTCTTGTGTTAACTCTCTCCATATCTCTTTTTACATTTTCCCCCCTCTCTTTATAATGATGTAAAGCATGACTGGAAAACAATCAACTAACCAGCATATATATCAGCTATTATTATGGAGAGATATAAGGAAATGAGCTGGCTGAGTTGTTACTGGTTTGGATAAAATGCTTAGGGGCATTTCTTCTGGCTCTTTATGTTCTGGTTTCAGATTCCACCAAGGTCAACTTTGCTTGTCGTCCTTTCAGTGTTGATAAAGTACCAGTCAAATACTGGGGTTGATGTAATCAACTTACCCCATCTCCTCAAAATCCCTGGCCTTGTACCATAATTAGGAACAATTATTATATAGAGATAGAGTAAATGTTATCCATGTAGACTGCAACCCCAATATCTTTTTGATGTTTATGTGGGATTAAATGTTATTTATGTTTCACAGGAACTAGAGAATCAGTTAGACCAAGAAAATGTGGACAATAAGTTACTGGAGAGCAAGGAACAGCGACTTCTAGAAGAACTAAAGGTAAGCAAGCTTTTACTGAGAAACTGGAAATCCATGACCTCTCAAACCTATATAAAATGTGCTTGTATCATATATACACCACCTAATATGTCTTAGTGAAATGTAGCTTGACTCTGATCAAGCAGTCCTCTGGCACACATTTGGCTGGTTAGATAATGAGGTACAGTCCATAGTGCCTTCCTTCCAATGACACTGTCTCCACCTAGCTAACACACATACTGTACTCTCTGACATACTCTAAAGAATTGTATGAGGGCAGCATAGTGTAGCTTAACATGATTATTTAAAGATTTGATCAAATGTTTTCACAGAATATTAGAAGTGAATAACATTCATTTACAACAATCACAATATCATCACAAAATACTAAAAACTTGCATGCGCACACTCACACACACACACAGTGTATCATCTTGGGCAAATGTCTTCCATTAAAGCCCTGGATTGACCAAAACCTTGTAGGTGGATTAGGTAGAGAGAAACTGACAGAAGCCCATTGTATGACATCTGTAAATGATTGTCATTTGTCATACAACCAGTGTCATTCATTTCCAGTATTCTGTGAGAGCATGCCTGGTTGTGGGTAAATATTATCTTGGATACAGATGAGGGTTGGCGACAGGAAGGACCCACTGTAGAAAATCTGCTTCAGTAAAACCCATGCAAGCATGGAAAAGTGGATGTTGATATGATGATAGATACACACACACACAAGTACATATATGCTTACATATATTTAATAATATATATGTGTGTGTGTGTGTGTGTCATCATCATCATCGTTTAACATCCGCTTTCCATGCTAGCATGGGTTGGACGGTTCAACTGGGGTCTGGGAAGCCCGAAGGCTGCACCAGGCCAGTCAGATCTGGCAGTGTTTCTACGGCTGGATGCCCTTCCTAACACCAACCACTCCGTGAGTGTAGTGGGTGCTTTTTATGTGCCACCGACACAGGTGCCAGACGAGGCTAGCGAACGGCCACGATTGGATGGTGTTTGTTACGTGCCACCAGCATGGAGGCCAGTCGATGCGGTACTGGCTACGGCCACGTTAAGATGGTTTTCTTATGTGCCACCACAAAACTACAAATTCCATTGACGTTCATTGATTTTGATTTGATTTTTGATTTTCACTTGCCTCAACAGGTCTTCACAAGTAGAGTTATGTATCCCAAGAAGGAAGGTATGCACAGGTGGACTGACTACGTCCCAGGTAGGGGCCATGGGTTATGGCCTCACTTGTCCTGCCGGGTCTTCTCGCGCATAGCATACTTCCAAAGGTCTCGGTCTCTGGTCATTTCCTCGGTGAGACCTAAAGAGCGAAGGTCATTCTTCACCACCTCGTCCCAGGTTTTCCTGGGATACCTCTTCCACAGGTTCCCTCAACCGCTAGGGTGTGGCACTTTTTCACACAACTATCTTCAGCCTTTCTTACTACGTGTCCATACCAGTGTAGACGCCTCTCTTGCACACCACGTCTGATGCTTCTTAGGTCCAACTTTTCTCTCAAGGCACTTACACTCTGTCGGGTATGAACACTGACATTACACATCCAACGGAGCATACTGGCTTCATTCTTGCGAGCTTACGCATATCCTCAGCAGTCACGGCCCATGTTTCACTGCCATGTAGCATGGCTGTTCGCACACATGCTTCGTACAGTCTGCCTTTTACTCTGAGCGAGAGGCCTTTTGTCACCAGCAGAGGTAAGAGCTCTCTGAACTTTGCCCAGGCTATTCTTACTCTAGCAGTTACACTTTCGGCACACCCACCCCAGCTACTGACTTGGTCACCTAGGTAACGGAAACTATCAACTATTTCAAGTTTTTCTCCCTGGAATGTGGCGGAAGATGGTCTCTGCGCATTTTCAGTGTTTATTGCACCAGAGCATCTGCCACATACAAAAACTATCTTCCTAGTTAGCCTTCCTTTGACATTGCTGCACCTCTTATGTGTCCATAGCTTACACTTGGTGCATCTTATAGAGTTTCTACCTATACCTTTTCTACAGATTGGGCAGGGCCATCTACCTGAAGGCGTTTGAGTTTTGTCTACCTTCCTACTTATGAGGACTTTGGTTTTAGCTAGATTGACTCTAAGGCCCTTCGATTCTAATCCTTGTTTCCACGCCTGAAACTTCTCGAGTTCTGATAGTAATTCAGCAATTAGAGCAAGGTCGTCAGCATAGAGGAGCTCCCAGGAGCATCCTGTCTTGAATTCCTCCGTTATTGCCTGGGGGACTATGATAAATAGGAGGGGGCTGAGGACTGAGCCTTGGTGGATCCCAACCTCCACCCGGAATTCTTCACTGTACTCGTTGCCAACCCTCACCTTACTAACAGCGTCCCTGTACATGGCACGCACAGCTCTCACTAACCATTCATCTATCCCTAGTTTCCTCATTGACCACCAGATAAGGGAACAGGGGACCCTGTCAAAGGCTTTCTCCAAGTCAACGAAAGCCAGATACAGAGGTTTATCTTTGGCTAGGTATTTCTCCTGCAGCTGTCTCACCAGAAATATGGCATCAGTGGTGCTTTTCCCTGGCACAAAACCAAACTGCATCTCATCTAGGTTGACTCTCTCTCTAATCAGTTGGGCTCTGACCCTTTCCGTAACCTTCATTACCTGATCCAACAGCTTGATACCTCTGTAATTACTTGTATCTAGGGCATCAATTTTACCTTTGTAGCAGTTGACTATTATGCTACTACACCAGTCATTGGGTATGACTCCTTCGTGTAACACCTGGTTAACTATATGGGTGACTAGGCTATAGCCGACACTGCCAGATATTTTGAGCATCTCAGCAGTAATTCCTGATGGGCCTGGGGCTTTCCCTGTCTTCATGCTTCCAATTGCCTTAACTACCATGGAACTGTCAACTCAGATCGCTGGTCCCTCTATTGGGTCGACATTCGGCAGACTCTCTTTATCCCATTCATTCTCTTTGTTGAACAACCTTTCATAGTGGCATCTCCAAACCTCTCTCTTTGCATCCTCATTTAGCGCAAGTGAACCATCATCCATGCGAACAGATTTCTCTCCTACCACATCACGATTCTCTCTCACACACTGTCTTGCAACACGAAACACCTCAAGTCTTTGGCCCTCACGGCACAGAACATTTGCAAATTTTTTCTTACCTGCTTCCCCTCTAGCTAAATATACCTGTCTCCTAGCTTCTCTTTTCGCAGTCTGATACAATTCCCTACTACTGCCTTTCCTCCAGTCCTTCCAAGCCTGTCTCTTGTCTCTAATAGCCCTGTCTACAACATTGTTCCACCACCACGTTACCCTGGGACGAGATGGGACTTTGCTCCATCCACAGATCTGGTCAGTGGCTCTCAGCAGATTGTCCCGTAGAAACCTCCAGTTGGCTTCCACATTATGTGATGCTATATCCCCTTCTATTTCGTCGAAAGCTTCGAGTAGAACTTCTCTAAATCTCCGTCCATTTACAGGATCTTTAAGTTTCCAGACTCTTCTCCTCCGAGCTGGTCTTCTTCTGAGCAGCCATTTGGCCCTGATCCTGAAGTCGCTAACTACTAATCTATGTTGAGGAGTACATTCCTTGCCTGGGAAGGTTTTGGCATTTATAAGCAGCCCTCTTTCCCTCTTTCTGGCGAGGATGTAGTCGATCTGGCTAGTGTGTCTGCCAGAATGGTAGGTGACTAGGTGGGTTTCCTGAAGTTGGTATTGCAAATCATAAGATCATTTGCATTGCAGAACTCCAGCAGCCTGGTTCCCTCCTCATTGCGAGAACCAAAACCGTAGCCCCCGTGTATGCCATGGAAGCCCCCGACATGCCGTCCAACATGTCCATTGAAGTCACCTGCCACGAAGAGAAGGTCACTGTCATTTGTCAACGAGGTAGTCTGTATATATATATATATATATATATATATATATATATTGTTGTATTTCGGAATGGTCATTTTGCCAGTTTAGCCAATATATATATATGTACACATTCGTAATATACATGAATGTGTATGTATGTATGTGTGTGTGTGTATATATATATACATATATATATATATATATATATATATATATATTAATCAATGAAATTTCAACTTAGTTTGATTTTCATGTTTTATTATTTGCAATTTTTACAATTTTACAGTATTGAAATAACCTAGTACTTTCATGCATTATGCAACCATCAGGTTTATGTAGTGACAGTTGTGTTCCACAATTGACAACTGTAGCAAAATGGTCGGATTTATCCTTTAAATACCCTGATGGGCTCCACCAGGCTGAATCTTACAAACTGTATTTTGACCAATCAGCATGTGGCTTAGATGTCACAGATTGGTGGGTATCGTCAAGTATTCTATACTTTGACCACACCTAAAGGAATAATTGTTAGGCTATATTTTGGAATGTTGTAAACATCACTCTTATTTTCAATGAATTCTCTTGTTACTCTAGAAATTTGCACATTTTAATTGGACCAATGTTCAGTCAACATTACTACCATCCCCCACTATTGTTGTTGTTAGTGGTGGCGGTGTTAGCTGTTGTGCTTAATATTATTATTATTATTATCACCATTATTATAACTGTCCATTTAGAATGGATTTGACTGAGTGTAAATGTCTTGAGAGAAAAGTGGGGTATATGAGGCATAAGATGTGCAAGAGAGACAACTGCGTTGGTATGGTCATGTGATGTGTATGGCTGTGTACAGCTCTGTGAAGAAGTGCCAATCTCTACCAGTGGAAGAAGGAGACCCAGGAAGACATACAATGAAGTGGTGAAGCATGGTCTTCGAATGCTGGGCCTCATGGAGGCAATGACTAGTGACCAAGACATTTGGCAATATGCCATGCTTGCGAAGACCCATCAAGCCAAGAAGTGCTGGGCCTCACGGAGGCAATGACAAAGACTTTTGGCAAAGGAAGATCCATCAAGCCAAATGAAATCGTAGTCATGGTAGATACTGGTGTCATGCAACTGGCACTTGTGCTGGTGGCATGTACAAGCACCCATTACACTCTCGGAGTGGTTGGCATTAGGAAGGGCATCCAACCATAGAAACCATGCCAAATCAAACTGGAACCTGGTGCAGTGCCTCAGCTTACCAGCCCTGGTCAAACTGTCCAACCCATGCCAGCATGGACAATGGACGTTAAATGATGATGATGATGATGACGGGGTAATGATCACGCTCAAATGGTGTGCTTAACATGCCACCGGCACGAAGGCCAGTTTGTTGCTCAGGCAATGATCTCGCTCGTATGGTATTCTTAGCGCTCCACTAGCAATGGATGCCGGTCACCGAGTTTGATTTCGACTTCGATTTCACTTGCCTCAACTGGTCTTCACAAGCAGAGTTTAGTGTCCAATGAAGAAAAGGCACGCATAAGTGGACTGGTTACACCCCTAGCATAGGCCACAAGGTTATGGTCACACTTGCACTTGCTGAGTCTTCTGGAGCACAGCATATATGTGCATATTAGGTCATCCCATAAATAATGCAGTTTTTTCATACTTTTTTTATTTTTCAATATTAAGATAAACAAAGTTCTTTTTTAATCTAAAATATACTCTCCTTCATTTTCTACACAGCTCTTTCATCTATCTGGTAGATTTGTAAGACTCCTCTTCTAAAATTCACTTGTCTGTGATGAAAAATACTTCTCCAATACTGTTCTGAACTCGTCTACAGAATTCATATTTTTTCCATCCAAATGATTGATAGATAAATGACCTGTGGTTGCTGGAATTCTATGCACTACTGCACAATTTTTTACAGTACAAAGATCTGCTCAGTGTGTCATCTTTCTGCCTTGAATCCTGCTTAATCTTCCCCAAAAAACAAAGGGAAAGAAAGTAGATGTAAAAATGTTGTTGATGTAAGACAAGGTGATTTGTGAGTGAAAGTTCGATGGTTGATTAATCCTCATCATCATTGTTTAATGTTTGCCTTTCATGCTAGCATGGGTGAAACGGTTTCACAAGAGCCGGCCAGGCAGAAGCCTGCATCAGAATTCTGTGACTGTTTTGGTAGGATTTTTACAGCTAGATGCCCTTCCTTACACCAACTACTCAGCAGAGTGGACCTAGTGCATTTTACATAGCACTAGCACAGGTATGGTCAGTTTTAGCTAGGTTTTTACAGCTGGATGCCCTTCCGAACACCAACCACTTTATTATATGGACTGGGTGCTTTTAAGTGGCACCTACACTAACAGGGTCACTGAGTACTTGCAAGACAAAAAAAAAAGCTTTCAAGAGGGGAGGAAGCATTGGAGGAGACGATTTTGTGTCGGATGATGAAAGTTTATTGTGAGACGGAGAGACAGAAACAAGTTTCTTGCTGTAGGGGAAGTACAAGTTTACCCGGCCAGAGAGAGCAGGAATGAAGACAGAAACAGGTGCGCTACCACAAATGAAATACATGGTTACCCAACCTGAGGGAAACGCAGAAGGAGTAAGAGTGGGAAACAACAGGATAGAGATGGTGGCAAAATGCCAGACATACTCACAAGGGTCAGGAATCAGAATATAAATGGGATGGTTGAGTAAAGGAAGAGAGAGATATAGATGGTGGCAAGTGCCAGAGCATACTCTTGAGGTTCGAACACCATAATATAAGTGGCAGGATATTGCAAAGGAAATGTGATTAAAGAGTGCAGAGGGGAGAGAGTGAGTACTGAAAACCTGGGTATGTATAGTCAGGGGAGCTACCAAATAGCAATGATACAGAGGAACAGGGGAGTGAGAGCAAAGCATAGTGTATGAAGGAGGAAATGTGAGGAAGAGAAGAGATGTGATGTAGATTGGTTTGTTAGAGTAGGGTGAGTGAAAAGATTTCTTGTTACATGTGGGTGGAACACCGGTCAGGGACTAGCAGTTAGCGATAATACAGTGAGACAGGGCATGTAGGTGGAACACACAGGTCGAGGACTAGTGGAGAGCAATGATACAGTGGCACAGGGCCAAGAGGACAAGATTGGGGAGTGAGAGGTAAGCATAGTGTATGAAGCGGAAGTGTGAGGAAGAGATGTAGAGACATAATTTGGTTTGTTGTGGTAATGTGTGAGAAATTTTCTTATGAAATGTGGGTGGGACACAGTCATTGTAAATTACAAGAATTGCTCTTTTCTGAAAGTAAACTTGAGTATCATAGACCAAGGAAATGTAAAGTAAATGTTTATTTTCAGTGATGTTTGACATTGGATTTTACTGTTAGCAGAAAAATTAGAATAGAGAGAGAGAGATGGTAATACAATTAACTAACAAACTTATAATTTTATATTGATTTTTAATAAACCAGAAAATATTTTATTTCCTATTGCAGACTTTAGGAACTGAGTTGGATCATGCTAATGCTGGTCGGAAGATGGTGGAAAGTAAAGAACAGCAACTCATTGATAAAATAAAAGTAAGTATTATGAATATTGTAGACATTATTATTATCAAAGGGTTTCAAAATGTAAATCATATTGCCTATAATTATGTGAATAAAGTTCTGAAAGTGTAGATTTTATGTCTTTATATCTACACTCAGTTATCTTTTACTTGTTCAGTCATGGGCCAGGCTGGGGCACTGCCTTGAAGGGTTTAGTTGAACAAATTGGCTCTTTATATAGTCTGATACTTATACTATCAGAATCTTCTGCCAAACTGTTAGGTTACAGGGATGTAAACAAACCAACACCATTTCTCAAGCAGTGAGTGGAGAACACACACACATACACATGACAGGCTTTCACACAGTGGCCATCTACCAGATTTTCACACAAGGCATTAGTTGGCCAGGGCTATGGTTGGAAAGCAAGCTTATTAACCTGCACCAATAATTGTGAAGTAGTATTACTATTTGGTAGCACTTTGATGTTTTAACCAAAACCTTTTAGTTTGGAAACTATATAGTGGCAGCAGGATTTCAGTTCATCTAAGTTAATTTCACTGCATTTTAGAAATTCTTGTACATAAATTTCAGAAATTCTGCCCTCTCTAAACTCCTTTTGCTACCCTCAGTAATAAAAGATTTTTTTTCTATCTCAATACAATGCACGCATATTTAAATGCTATAGATGACATATTATTATACTATAACTTTCATTTGCAAGTGAATAGGACTTGGTAGCTAACAACATGCTTTTACTAATTGTTTTTGATAGCTATGTATTTGTGAGCAGTCATAAATGCCTTCTTGGACTTCTTACACCCTAATCACTAGGCCACATGATTAATTAACCTCAGTGTATTTATTGGTATTTATTTTGTTAATCATGAAAAGAAATGATAATCATTGTTGAAGCTGATACCATGATTTGAACTCAGAACACTAAGATATAAAGGTATTGAATCCTCTGTTGAACAGTCCCAAATGTGTTTGCCTCTCATTATAGTTATTCCAAAGGATGTTTTTATATAATGTCGTTTTTGTTTCACAGTAGCTACTTTATTCAGTACTTGATTTCTAATGCTCACCTCTACCATTACTACCTCCTCCATCACCACTGTTACCAACACACTATCATCATTATCAACAATGCTACCACCCTATCATCATCACTACTACCACCACTATCATTATCATCATCATCTTTGCCAATGTAACCTTTCCTCCAAATTTTGCTGTTGAAGTTTGTGCTGCTATTGTTACTCTGAAATTTCATTGCATCACCAGACTTGTCTCATAGTACCAATGTTGCTACCTTATTGTATTTTTTGTTATTTGTGTGGGAAGTTAGAATGGTTTGTTATTTGTGTATCTGTTAGAGTTCTGTACACTTCGTTCTTCCTTCATGCCTGGTAATGTTATCTTGTAGAGTCTATCCAGTTTTGTATGAATCCTGCTACCTCTATTCATAAAACCTACTGATTCTGATATAACTGAGACTGCTGTTTCTATGTATTTATATACATATCATCTGGAAGATGGTTTCTGTCTCCTTTAGAACTGTGGTGTGTGTGTTTTTTGGGTTTTTTAAAGGCTTGAGAAGCCTATCAATATATTTCCATATCCAGGAATTGTCAATAACCTCATGGCAGAGCCACAACTATATCTTATTGATAATACTTCTCACACTTGTCATAGTGCATGCACATATGTATACATTCACGTGCTTAAAAAAAATAGTCATCCACAACATCAGGTTAGATGTACTGTGATGTTCCTATGTTCCAGGTATTTCTGTAAAGCTGCCTAAGTTATTTTGGGTTTACATATGGGATCTGACCTAGATACTCGTTCAGTAGTGCATTGTTACAGGTAACATATTCTGTTCTACTGGGACCAGCTGTTCCTGTCATTCTGTTGGAGTTGATAGATATAGAAATTCTCTTATTCATTTACTGTTTCAGTTGTTGAACTGTGGCCATGCTGGGGCACCATTTTCAAAGGTTTAGTTAAACAAATCAACCCCTGTATTTATTTAATGAGTAGTATCTTTCTCTTGGTTTCATTTTGCCAAAATGCAAATTTTTTTGTAGGTGTTGGGTGTAAACAAATCACTGGTTGTCAAATGATTGGGAGTGGGGAACAAGCACACACACACACATACAATGATATATAAAAAGCTTCCACAGAGTTTCTCTGTATCAAATCTGCTCATAAAGCCTTGATCAGCTTGGAACTGTAGAAAACACTTGTCCAAGGTGCCATACAGTGAGACAACTTGAAACCACATGTTTGTGAAGCAAACTTCTAAACCATGCCTTAATATTGTGTTGTGTTGACAGAATTGACTGTTGTCTCTTTCCTTTACAAGATACAGAAGTGACTTAATAAATAGGACATTATTTTTATTTATACAACAACAACCACTATTGTTAATTGTAGGTTTGCTCTTCCCTTTTCTGTGTAAATTTAAGAAAATAAATTTGCATGCTGATCTTAGCTTACTAAATGCAAGGCTTTCTGTTCAGAGCTCAGGCACTATGCAACTGATATCATCATCATCATCATTTTAATGTCCACTTTTCCATTTTTGCATGGGTCAAATAAAATTTGTTGAGGCAGATATTCTACTGCTGAATGGCCTTCCTGTCACAGACTCTCACCTATCTCTAAGCAAAGAAGTGTCTAACCTAATGGAAGGGATTTCATTTTGAAAGATCTATTTTTGTTTTAGATTTCTCAGCAGTGCTTCTATCTCCTGCTGATGTAAACTGGCTAAAGACAAATATGCATACATTTTGTTTCGAAACAGCTTTTTTGATTTTGAGGTTTCTTGACTCAGTTTTAGGCTTTTCTCTACTGGGGTTGAATGTAGTCAGTTAAACAAAATTAGTTCACTGGTTACAAAAGAATGAAATGTAAAATTAGTTCAGGTAGGAGTTGAAATTTGTTCAAATCCTCTTAGAGGAAGCGGAACATGGGTGGTGGTAGCAATGGTTGTGACACTTGCTACTTCCTACTCAAATATATTTTCCTTCATTTGATGATGATGTTGGTAGTAGTGGTGCTGGTTACTGTTGTAGTGTCTGACAATTCCAAATATTTCTTCTCTTTCAGAATTTGGAAAATCAGTTAGAAAGTGTAGAAAGTGGCAAAAGAACACTGGAAAACAAAGAACAGCGTTTAACTGATAAGATAAAGGTAAGATTAAAACAATTGTTCCAAGAGGTGAACAAGAAAGAGGGTATCATGCCATGGGTTTTGTTGATAAAGCTTTGATATCTTTCATGCCAATTTTGTTGTTTTTAGTGAGGGTTTGAATTTAAATACAGGGATAATAATGTTACCAAACTATGGTCATGAGATCAATTTTACTAGTTAAGATTGTCATTTAGCTGCGCTAGATGGTGTTCAAACTATATAAAAACTGTACCAACACTAACAATTAGTGAGAGTCATTATATCATTGACAATAAGCAATTAGGTATGAGGCTGCATTTATAGACATGAATGACCACATAAACAAATAAGTATGTATTTATGATATTTAGCTGTTTATATCTTGTATCTTTACAAATGTGTATTTATATCATGTTGAAGAATATATCTGTGTCTATAGGTAATATTGGAAGATTTATAACATGGAAGATATAGAAAATGATCTCATTAAATTTGTTGAACGTACTTTACATTATTATAGAAATGAGAGAAAATAGAGCAGGTCAGTGAATAGAGAGATATATGCTGACATCAAACACCAGAGTAAATCAAATTTTGTTGAACACATCTCCTTTGAGTAAAGGAGAAAGAGGTTAGAGCACATGTCATGGCACAAAGTGACAATGCTCGCTGTGAAATTCAAGTTGAATCTGGCTCAGAGTTCAAATAATTTATTTAACCTAGAGCAAAACCTTCCAGTACCTTTAAATTGCAAGTTGGGGGGAAGCTTACATAACCTTCCTTTAAACATACCAACTAGTGCTGATTGACCAGCAAACATTTATGTGGGTATTCCGTTCTTTCAAGGGACTGGCCGAAGCCTCACTACAAGTTATTCATCTCTAGAGCAAGCTCAGTGAGTTTGATCTTGGTGTTGGTACTGAGCTAATTAGCACAGTGGTTAGTGTTGGATAGAATGTTTCACAGCATTTGTTCTGACTCTGAGTTCAGATCCCACTGAGATAATTTCACCTTACAGTCTTTTGGGGTTCAATTGAAAAGTAGCAATCCAAAGTGGTAGATTGATGGAACTGTTAGACTCATTGAAAGATTGATGCAACCAGGATATTCTGTTGATCTGAAGAGCTAGCCTTCTATATCTGCATTGATTTGTAAATGTGCAATAGCACTATGCAATGTATAACATGCATCTTAGTGCAGACATGTAAAATAATTTATTATAATCTCTGTTGAGATGCTTTAGAAGAATAACATGTTAATAACCTAACGATATGTCTTTCTTATTTTTTTTACTCCTCTGACGAGATTTTGTCTCCAAAAATGTTCTAATTACTGGAATTTAATTCATTTGGGCAATATCGAAACAGCTGTAAGGGAACATGTTGAATTTTTGCAGTTAATAAAATATATTAATGCTATTTCTCTATTTTCTGGATTTTAATTTGAATATTTATAAACAAAGTTTTATACCTAAATCTATTACTTTAGGAATATTACTATTCACAACAAAATAATAGGTAACAAACCAGTAATTCATTGGATATTTTCTATCCCTTAAGGTAGTTATTTTAACTTCTGTTTAAACTTATACACTAAAATAAGAATTATTATTACATGATGAAGACTGCCAAATGGACATCATCCTACGGATATCAACTGGTGAAATATATTCATTTCTGATACCTTCTGACTTTTTATGTTCTATATACTCCTCATAAAATAATTTCATTGATTGGATCTACTAGATTTTGGCTACATTGACTCTACATTACAATTCTCCATTGGATTGCTATGTGGTATGTAGCTAGGTCCACTAGAGGAGCTTTTCTGTGATTACCACTAGATTCCATGAATCCATATATCTTTATATATAAAAGCGAAGTTGTGTGTCTGTCTCCTGCGATTTAGATTCCTAACTACTCCCACATTTTGCGGTGCAGTTTAACCAAAACCGGGTATCTTATAGTCATGATTCATATCGAGCCCTTCTGGGTATTAGCGCGCATCTACGATGAGTTTACGATTTTTAAAAAATTTACCATCATTTTTTTCCATTTTAATGCATTTTTCGCTATTATATAAGGGAAGTAACTCTCTAAAAATGTCTACGATGAGTCAACGATTTAAAAAAAAATTTACCATCATTTTTTTCCATTTTTAATGCATTTTTTTGCTATTTTTTGGCTATAACTCTCTAAAAATGCTTATATAGTTATTTCCCTTATAAACCCGAGCAACGCCGGGCGATACTGCTAGTTGCACATAAAATTTATATATAAGTCAATAACTGGTGAAACATTGAAGTCAGTCTTAACCATTTCCTTGTAAAAACAAGCATGATGTTATTCACTAAATATTTACTATATTGAGCCTTCAATTAATGTTTGACTATTTTTATATATATTAAGTATATATTTTTTAAAAAAACTTTTTTTTTTGAGTGCATGTGTTTATGTGCATCTTGATGTATGTTAGTGTGTGTGTTTATATATATATATATATATGGGTGTATTATTCTTTTACAGGCATATGAGCATGATCTAGAACAGGAAAAAATTGGTAGGAAACTTGCTGAGAATAAAGAGAAGCGTTTACAAGAATCTGTTAAGGTAAATCATAATCATCTAACAGCCAGGGCATGTGGAGTGATATAGATTAAAAGAGTATTACTAAAACATCTGTGGTGGATTTAAAATCAAGTTTATTAAGCCTGTAATCCACTACCTTACTCACTCAGCCTCTGCTATTTGTTAAAATTGTAATCTCTGTTTTGACAAATGGAACAGCTGATGATTAAATAACTAATTTGTTGGTTGAAATATTCTGTATTCAAAACCTGATACTATCATTGGAGCTTAGCTTAACAGTTAACCTAGTTGTCTTAACTCTTAACTTCATGTGCAACATCATACAAGAAAGAACTTCATCAATCAGCCAGTCCCAAAACTTGCGATATCACAAGAATTGTACTAACCTTATTTACATTCATTTCGAAGTAAGTAAGGAACTCTTTAATGTAAGGGAGAAGACTGTAATCCCGTCTATTTCTATAATGTAACAATTATTACTAGACTGTACTTTTGAGTTAGAATATTTGCAACAAGTTAAGAATTAAATAAGTTTTATTTTCATTTCATGGTTGAATGATTAAACACATTTTAGTGTAGCTTGTGGTCCTATGTTCTTTAGCTATTCTCAATGTCATGTTTACAGACATACATCCTACAAATTAATATTGTGAAAGAAGTACAGAGCATTATGAATCACTGTATAAAAGGAATATTCATTGATTGACACTACTAGTTAAGGTCTGTGAATAGGAGAGAAAAATTAGGTAAAATAAACCAAAGTTGATTTTGCTTGCCTTTGAAATAACTGCCAACCAGAAGGTTCTAGAATCCAATTGGCAGGCAGACTTCTGCACTTATGAAGTTGTGACCTCAGACATAAGTCAGCCAGTGTTGATTGGTCAAACCATGTTTGCATAGGCATTAATATATTTTATGGTAACACTTTTCCTTTGATGGAAATATATTAGGTCATGATTCTAGACTAGGAAAAGTTGAGCACTATGGTTTGAATTTCAGCTGGTTTCCTAGTGCAGGAGGACATTGAAAAAGCCTAGATCTGTTACGGCACAGTAGAAATGAATTCAAAACTGTGCGGTCATATGACACAGATGGATGTCAACAGCTTCATATAGGAAACGCTGATCACTCAAAGTGGATGGAACACATGGGGCAAAAAGTACTGAAGGACGACTTCAGAACACTGAACCTTATAGAGATGATAAAGTTCTGAGATATCTGGCACCATGCTGTACTAAAGAAGATCTATCCTCCACAGCAGAAGTGTTAAGACCACTCCCCTTGATGAAGAGGAACAGCCGGCAAGAGCCCTCTACCAGTTCCACATAAAACACACTCATGCCAGCACCACATAAAAGCATTTGTGCCATGTTAAAAGCATCCATCACATACTGTAAAGTGGTTGGCATTAGGAAGGGTCTTCAGCTGTAGAAACCAAGCCAAATCAGACAGAAACCTGGTGCAGCTTTCCTGCTTGTCAGCTCTGGTTAAACCATTCAACCGATGCCAGTATGTAAAATAGGTGTTAAAGGAAGAGGTGGAAGACAGTCACCAAGTGAGCTTTTTAACCATCATAGATGCACTTATTGATGAACATTTTTAAAACCAGAAGCTTCAGTAGCATTTATACAAACTTAGAATATTAGAGTCACTGAATAATATTAGGATATGTGAGAGCCTTGTTTGGTAAAACATTATGATCTTTAATGAAAATGTATTTCATATTAAAGGTTTTTAGGTGAAAATTATGAAAATACACTTCAATATTCTGATATTTTTCAAGATCTATAAATATTATGCCTTCTACTTCCATATTTTTGTAGTCTCTTGAGAACAAGTTGGATGATATTACATCATCTAAAAAACAATTTGAGAACAAAGATCGTCGCAACTTGGAGAAGATCAAGGTAAAACTTACATATTGATTTTTTTTTTTTTTTTGGCTCTTCTCTTCTTGATAATGTTTATAACTATTAACTGTTCTGGCAGCAGAAATTTACCTGTTAATTTTACTTTGGTGCTAATTAATGTGTCTGGTTAAAACCTAATTAATGGATGAACTATTTAAATTAATTATCTTTCATTTCTTTCATTTGAAATTAATTCACTCCCTCCACCTACTACCAATCTCTGCATTTTTTTTTTCAAGTATTTACTTCGAATTTCTAATAAGCAACAAAGAAAATAAGGATATTTAAATTTTTTTAGTGACTGGTATATCTATGAAAATATTGATTTTTTTCTGTTTGTTTGTCGTTTTTTAATTATTTTTCTGTTTCAAGATGATGTTTGTTTTTGAAATTTTGTTTCCATAGCAACTGGAGACTCAATTAGAAAAAGAGTCATCAGACAGAAAGTTAGCTGAAAATAAGGATCGACGAAATCAAGATAGAATTCGGGTACGTATGGCACTGGTTACTGTTGTAATGATGATAACAGATTTATAGAATTAGAATTCTTTGGAGTAAAAAAAAAATTATCTTCCATGTCTTATGTAATATATTTTGTACTATCAGTGTTGGGTGTGTTAAAGAATAATTTTTATAATATTTTTAATTTTTACACCACAATATCTCTACTCATGAAATTTTAAATGTGAAACTACTAGATATTTTTAAATTATTAGCATTACTTTCCAGCTTGAATGACAGCAAGAAATTCCTTCTTCATGCAACCATAACTGAGATATGTTGCTGTTCTGCACCAAGAATCTCTGTCTCCCATTAGCCTTGGTAGATCCTCTGTTACATGTTGGGTATGTCTGCCAATAAAATCAATGTAGTTGTGGATATCTTCAAAATATAACATGATCTGGCCTATTGTTCAGCTTGAAAGCAGTGACTGACAAAGCTTATCCCATGTTGAGCAATAATAGCATAGATGGGTGGAATGTATCCATAAATCTTTTCATTGGTCTTGTACTCATGCCATGAGAAGCTTTGTGTTTGTAGCATCAAAGTGATCTTAAAGCTCATTCTTCATAATCCAGGTTTTGACTCCCAAGAGAAAAATGGTCAGGAAATGCCTTGAAGAAGGCAGACCTTGTTGAAATACTTTAAGCTTGTTACAGGTACTCTAAAGTTGTTTCATGTGTGTAAAGAAGTGTTACTGTCAGTAACATAGGACTCAAAGTATTTGAAGTCACTGACTTCCTTGAGTTGTGTTTCCATTGTTGTAACAAATTGATAAATGGCTTTCATCATCATTGATGGTCATACATTCAGTCTTCGTTGCATTGGGGAGCAGATGAACCTAGGCTGCAGCATTCGCAAGAGATGTTAACCAGTTTTTTACAACACACGGTTGATTAGCTGTGAGGGAAAGATCACCAGCATAATCATGGTTAGAAAGATTCAGGCTCTGCTAACATCATCCCTTTTGCTTGCTGATGCAGTCTGTCTTGGATGGGGAGCAACACTTTGCCTTAGGTTATAGTCTTCTACAATCACTAACAGAAAAGGAATTAGAGTGTCTCCTTGACGGATTCCTGCTATTGTTGGAAACTTACTTGGATTGTCTGTGCTTTGCACAAAGCTTGATGGGTTTTTGTAGATGAAAGTGATGGTTTTGACAATCTCGTCTGGGGTGATACCATAGTTCAACAGGATACGTAACATGACCTTTCTGAATGTTCCAAATGTTGTAATACAAAAATTGAGAAATATGTGCTGTTGGCTTCTGTTTGAATGAATTTATATTGGAAACTTCATTGGTTTCACAGGATCTTGAGAATCAGCTAGAGAAAGAAAGCTCTTGTAAGTCATCACTTGAAAATAAAGAGCGGCGTTTGTTGGACAAAGTTAAAGTAAGTAGATTCTGGAAACTTTATAACTTAAATACACTATTATCAAATCCTCTTCAGTATGACAATGAGTGAATTGGTATTGATTAACAAAAGTATAGTGTGAGCCAACTCCATAGAGATATATCATAGTACCTACAGCTAACTAGAATGATCTAATGAGAGGTAAGTGTTTAGGCCATGGGCTGTACATTGCTGGTAGTTTCATATGAAATATCAATACTTTGGCTAATATTCTATTGACTTTATAGTTTATTCAGTTGTAATTTTCATGTGATTAATATATATTGATGACTTGAAAAATGTCTATACAAGGCTTGTTACTTTAATCAACATAATTAGAAAAAGGAATATACTTTGTATTATGTGAGGAAAGACAATCATCATCATCATTATTATTATTTAATGTCCACTTTTCCTTACTTGCATGGCCCAGACAGAGATCGTTGAAGCAGATTTTCTATAGTCAGATTCTTTTTCTGTTACCAACCTTCACTTGCTTCCAAGCAAAGTAATATTTCCCCATGGATATGTTTTTCATGGAAATGAACCACATTATCCATATACTCATTTACAACTATCATATGATATC
Source organism: Octopus sinensis (assembly GCF_006345805.1). Lineage (NCBI taxonomy): Eukaryota > Metazoa > Mollusca > Cephalopoda > Octopoda > Octopodidae > Octopus > Octopus sinensis. The sequence continues at coordinate 144,734,793 of NC_042998.1, read as the reverse complement.
AAGACAAAAGTACACACACACATATAAACATATGCTGAGCTTCTTTCAGGCTTTGGTCAATCTAGGGCTGTTATAGAAGAAATTTACCCAATGTGCTACACATGACTGAACCCAAGACCATGTGGTTTGGAAGGAAATTTCTTGACCACATAATTTACATCTTGAAATTTGCTCGTGTTGCTGCACACAAGGACTGAAACTACATGTTTGGGTAGCAAGCTTCTTAACCATACACACAGGATAAGCCTCCTTACAGCTTTTTACTTACAAACTCCACTCACAAAGTATGATGATGATAAATGTCTTTCAACACAATACAAAGTATGTTACCTTTTTCTAAATTTCCACAAAAGATGTAAATTTCATGGTCAAGGAGCTTTCTTCCCAACCATCTGGTAAAAAGCACTTAGTCCTCTCTATGGAGTGGTTAGTATTAGGAAGGGCATCCAGTTTTAAAAACCCTGCCAAAACAGACACAGTAGCCTGGGGTAGTCTTCCACCTGGCCGGTTCCTGTCAACCATCTTACCATGCATGCATGGAAGACAGATGTTAAACAATGATGATGATGATGTGCTCTTCCACATGGCTTTTCTTTAAATACAATAGAAATCATTAAATATTAAAGATACTGATTAAAAAAATTTTTTTCACATTCACATGGTTGTAAATATGGTTTAGAAGTTTACATCACAACCACAGGATTCTAGGCCTATTACCATTGACAACCACATGGGCAAGTCTCTTTTGCAATAGCTTCACAGATACTTTGTGCATGGAGTTTGTTAGTAAAATGCTGTAAGGAGGCCAATCTTTTGTGTATGGTTAAGAAGCTTGCTACCCAACCATGTAGCTTCAGTCCTTGTGTGCAACAACACTGGCAAATTTCAAGATGTAAATTACATGGTCAAAAAAACTTCCTTCTAAACCACATGGTCTTGGGTTCAGTCCATGTAGCCCTGACGAAAGCCTTGTGAATGAAAGCTGAAAGAAGCCCATCATTTATATATTCATGTATGCGTGCATGTTTGTATGTTTCTTTGCCTTGACATCATGTGATGATTGTGAATGAGCATCACCATCATCATCATACAACAGATGTTGTTCATTTCCAGCCTTCCATGAAAAATATATCTGGCCATAGGAAATCTATTTCAATAAATTCTGCCTGACCCATGCAAACATAGAAAAGAGAGTTTTAAACGATAACAAGGATGGTGTGTAATGTGCTCTACTATGGTGCATTCTTTAAGCACAGGCATGGTTGTGTGGTTTGGGGTTCAGTCCCTGCTGCATGTCCATTGTTGACTAATCTTCTGAGTACCAAATCCACTTAAAAGATTTTGGTCATCATAGGTCTATTGAAGACACTTACCCAAGGTGTCACACACACAATGAATTCGAAGACATGTGATTGGAAAGCAAACCCTTTAGCATTCAGATTATTCTGTCAAATTTAATGCTTATTTATTCACATTGAATTAATCATACATTATCTTGTAGCTTCAAGATTTCGATGATGTGACTGTTTATTTTTACAATGACAATAGGGTAGGTGTGAGAGACCAGATCTAGCTGGTTTCAACATGAAAACTGGTAAAATATTTTGGTCTGATATGGCTGGTTTAAATGCTAAAGGGTTAAATACTTTGTACCTTACTTTTTGAAGATATAGTTTCTTATAAATAATTTCTTTTTGGAAATATTCAATTAAGATGACCATTCTTTTTCTTTATATGAGGCGGGCAAAAAAATACAGAAAGCAGAGATGAATTTGAAAATTGAGATAGATGTAGTCGTAATTCCAAAAAGCTACAACAAAAATTATGATTTCCATTTATCACTGTTATAAACTGTTTTTGTATTTTAGGGTTTAGAGAGCCAAGTTTCAAATGATGAAATGACAAAGCATCAACTGGAAAATAGAGTTGCTCAGCTTCAAGAGAGGATTAAAGTAAGTTGACTTCTTTTTTTTGTTTTGTTGTTGTTTTTTTTATGATTGATAAGGGGAGACGGAATTTATCTTGGTGGCAAACACATTTTTTTACGTGCTATCTGTTGTTTCTTAAACAACAGACAACATTTGAGAAGAAAATTAGGGAAGCTGCAGGTGTGACTGTGTAGTTAAGAAGTTGCTTCCTTACACATAGTCTTAGGTTCATTCCCACTGTGTAGCACCTTGGACAAGTTTCTTCTACAATAACCCCAGGCTAACCAAAGGCTTGTAATCCTCTTGATTACATTGTCAGGAATGAAGAGAGATAACAGATTAGTGAAGACTGCAGTCTTGCACTGCACACGAAGAGCATGCAGCTGTAGAAGCCATGTCAAAATGGAACATAGGAGCCAGACATGATCCTCCAACCCATCTTGGAAGAGCAATAGCCCCAAGTTACAGCTAACTCAGACAATGCTCAACTATCTTATCAACACCAACATTGAAAGCAGGCATAAGAGGATTATGGTGACAGCAATGGTAGTGGTCAGTGTTATTGTTTGGGAGAGCTCTCTACACTGTCTATTTTCTTTCATTCAGATTTCACTCATAGTATTTTAGCACACAGACTAATGAATTACATTTGTTATATTGCATGTTTTGTGTCTGGCAGTGGTGAGCTGCATTAACCATTTATATTTAGATATTTTTCACCATTGACAATTAATGAGTCTGTGTTATAAATGAATGTTGAAAAAAAACCCAGGTTTATAGTAGCAGCTCAGTGAGCTGAAACTCATTGTAAATATATCTGTATTTTCTGACATTAACTTTTACTTTGAGAGGAAAGTATAATGTAATATATGTTGCTATGTGTGTGTGAATACAATATAGGTGCAGATGTAACATCTATGTGTTATAGATGTCTATATTGTATACCAAAATAACAGCTTTGAACAATATTTTACACTTTACTTTCATTACTTTTGTCATTCACTACTGACCATGAACAGTAATACAACAAATCCATTAATATAAAAAATGACTGTAGAAATAATGACACGTAATAGCTGCCAAATAATAGACAGGCAAGTCAGTAAACACTTTTTATTCTGCTTTGTATTTGAAACAAAAATTGACTTCTGAATTATATTATTTCATATTTTATTTTAGGATTTAGAACAACAGATGGACAAGAAAGACAAACAAGCTGATGCAACTGAAAAGCAATTGGAGGAGAAAATAAAGGTATGTGTTTATCTATTCTTGTATTTTTATTAGTTAAATTAAGGTAACCTAACCAAATAGGTGCAGGAGTGGCTGTGTGGTAAGTAGCTTGCTAACCAACCACATGGTTCCGGGTTCAGTCCCACTGCGTGGCATCTTGGGCAAGTGTCTTCTGCTATAGCCCCAGGCCGACTAATGCCTTGTGAGTGGATTTGGTAGACGGAAACTGAAAGAACCTTGTCGTATATATGTATATATATATATGTGTTTGTTTGTGTGTCTGTGTTTGTCCCCCTAGCATTGCTTGACAACCTATGCTGGTGTGTTTACATCCCCGTCACTTAGCAGTTCGGCAAAAAAGAGACCGATAGAATAAGTACTGGGCTTACAAAGAATAAGTTCCGGGGTCGAGTTGCTCGATTAAAGGCGGTGCTCCAGCATGGCCGCAGTCAAATGACTGAAACAAGTAAAAGAGAAAAGAGAAAGAGAAATACATATCTTCTAGATTGTGATTTGATCTAAAGATTTTCTGGGGTTTTACTGCTTTATAGGTGCAGGTGTGGCTGTATGGTTGAAAAGTTTGGTTCTGTACCACATGGTCGCAGGATCAATCTCACTGTGTGGCACCATGGACAAGTGTTATCTATAATGGCCCTCAGCCGATCAAAGCCTTGTGAAAGGATTGGTAGACAGAAACTGAAAGAAACTTCTTGTGTGCATACACAGGGTGTTTAGTCTAAATTTGATGATTTTTTTATGTCTCCTTTCTTCAGGAACAGCTTGATGTATTGAACAGTGTTGGAGAGCATGAATATTAAAGTTGTAGTTTAGAAAAAGTTAGATGATATGGAAGACTGGAAGCCATCTGAATATTGGAAAAGAGTTCCCTGTATCATGGTGATTTCTGTTGGCATCAAAATGCCAATGTCATGACTGCTACTCAATGCTCTGAAAACACTGTAAAGGCTGTAAGACATGACATAGACATCATGAAAACCAAGTTACCCCAAATTGTGATGGTCTTTGGATGTGCCTGTAATGAGATGGTCTCATGTGTCCCACATCTTTGAACAGGACCGCGACTCAATTCTGTTGGAAGGCCATATTTGTGGCAGTAGGATTCAGCTTCTGGCCATAACTCTAGAAAGAGTCAGAAGTGGTTTTTGGAGAATTTCTACTACTTCACCACCCCCAATTTCTGGCCTCCTAATTCCCCTGATTGTAATCCAATGGATTACTGTGTGGGGTCAGGTGGAGAAAGACACCAACCACTCTGCCTGCAACTCCAAGTCCAAACTGGTGACCAAGTAAGATCAAGGAAGTGTTCATAGATTTTCCCAAAGACACAGCAAGGAACACATGCTGCAAGTTCCAGAGCTGTCTTGAGGAGACTATGGTGGAAGCTAAGGGCAACTACTTTTCTCCTAGCCATAATCTAGTTGAGATTTTTTTTAAACTTTTTTAAATACTTTGACTTTTAAATAGGAAATTGTTTTCCTTTACATTTTATGCAAACTGTCAAATTTAGCCTGAATACCCTGTGTGTATATATATATATATATAGTGAAGGCGCGTGGCTCAGTGGTTAGAGCGTCGAGCTTACGATCGTGAGGTTGTGAGCTTGAGTCCCGGACCGGGCTGCGTGTTGTGTTCTTGAGCAAGACACTTTATTTCACGTTGCTCCAGTTCACTCAGCTGTAGAAATGAGTTGCGACGTTACAGGTGCTAAGCTGTATCGGCCCTTGCCTTTCCCTTGGACAACATCGGTGATGTGGAGAGGGGAGGCCGGTATGCATGGGTGACTGCTAGTCTTCCATGAAACAACCTTGCCCAGACTTGTGCCCCAGAGAGTAACTCTCTAGGTGCAAACCCATGGTCAGTGTCTGACCGAAGGGGGTCACTATATATATATTGGGTCATCCCATAAATAATACGGTTTTTTTCAATTGCATGAACTTTAGTTCGTTTGGAGTGGAGACAGGATAAACTACCTGCATCAACTTGCTATAAACGCGGGTATTAATTTTACCATAACCTTATTCCCAGTGCAAGTTTTGAAGAGTGCAGTTCAATTTTAATAGCTATTTTTTCAAAGCTTTAATGGAAATGACAAAGGAGCATATTCGGTATATTTTGCTTTATGAGTTTAATAAAGGCAACAATGCAACAAAAAGTGACAGGAATATTAATGCAGTATATGGGGATCGGACAATAGGCATAAGCCAGTGTCAACGATGGTTCCAGAAATTTCAGGCCAGAAACTACAGCCTAGAAGACAAGTCTCCTCCTGGAAGAACTATAGAGCTCAACGAGGATGTCCTGAAAACCCTGGTGGAACAAAATCCAATTGTAACTGTTGAAGTAGCAGAGAAGTTTAGATTTGGTCATTCAATCATTCGTCGACATCTGTGTGTCATTGGAAAAGTCAGAAAATTGGGTCAGTGGGTTCATTAAACTTTCTGAATCTAATCGTGTGCTCTTCTTTGCTGTCACATCTCACAAATGAACCTTTTTTGGACCAAATAGTGACTGGTGATGAGAAATGGGTTCTCTATAAAAATGTCAAGGAGAAACACCAACACTCCAGGTTAAAGAAAGTCTTCACCCACATAAGGTGTTGTTATCTGTTTGGTGGGATATGAAAGATTCAGTCCACTTTGAACTTTTAAACCCAAACCAAAGGATAAAGATCTATTGCAAGCAACTTGAGCAGCTTAAGTCAGTGCTTAAAGGAAAACAGTTATCTTTGGTTTCAAGACGAAATAATGCTCGGCCTCATACAGCAAGGATGACATTCCAAAGGCTGGAGCAGTTTGAATGGGAAACAATGCTCCAACCATCATATTTGCCAGACATTGCCCCACCTGATTATCATTTATTCTGCAGTCTTCAAAATCATTTGGATGGTAAATAAAATATGAATTCTGTAGGCGAGGTCAGAACAGTACTGGAGAAGTATTTTTTATCACAGACTGAATTTCGGAAGAGAGGCCTTGCAAGCCTACCAGATAGATGGAAGAGCATTGTTGAAAATAAAAGAGTATATTTTAGATTTAAAAAAGAACTTTGTTTATCTTAATTTTGAAAAATAAAATAAGTGTTAAAAAACAGCATTATTTATGGGATGACCCAATATATAGATTATGTGTGTCCTTGTTACTCATTTCCAATATTCTGCAAAAACTATGTCTGGTGACTATGAAATATTACCTTGCTTGGAAAAGTGTGGGGATTGGTGATATGAAGGTCATCCAACTAGCCTTAGAAAATCTACCTCAATAAAATAACCATCCAACTCAGTCCAACTTGGAAAAGGGACATTAACATCATGATGATTATATAATTTCTTAGTTGATTGGTTAGTCTCAACAATAAGGGAAATAAATGCAGTGCAGCAATCTTTTGTTTCTGCTAATGAATGGAAAGGAATAAAAATTTTTACCTGTATGTATTAAAATTTTTCTTTTACATTCATATGTTGCTACGACTTTAATTTAATTGGATTTCATCAGTACAATGTTTAATACAGAGTGTGACAAAAAAAAAACTCTACCTATTACTATTACCAGCAAACACAGGGTGTGTACCATTCCAAACCATAATAACAACTGGAAGCAAAACAACAAAATATTAACTACATAAAAGCACCATTATCACTTGTCTAACTTCACTTGTGGCAGAGTGCAATAGAAAAACCTCTGATCTTTCTGTTACATTTTGATTCTGTGTAACTTGTCAGATTTATACTTTGTAAATATTAACTGTTGACCTATGGTCATACTAATATTAATTGCTAGACGCTGGTCAAGGAAGTCTTTATGTTGTATTTTTGCTTCTTTGATAGACTTGAAAGTCTATTATTCTGTTGAAGATTACTGGTGACTTTATAGATGAAAAAATCTGCATGGTTTTCTTAGAAGGAATAAACTTGATTTGCTGTTGCTTTCTCCTAGTCCATAAAAAAAACTTGTACTCATCTCTGAAAGATCATAAAACAATGAGCTGTACTTACCTTCAAGGTACCTATTACCAATTAGGCAGATGGGCCATTGTGAGTTAAAATGTCTTAGCTAAAGGATACATTCCCATACAAACCATTGACTTTCCAATTAATTTCCCAACATTCACACAATTTCAGTTTTAATATCTAAATGAATTAAAATCCCAATTGGCATAGTCTTCCTGCTTAAGTGTTGAAATCACTGTCTTGAAATTACTGACTGATAAAAGATCAATAGTTTGAACAAGATGATTGACTGGTTGATTGATTAGTTTTAGTGAACTTTAGTTGGTCTAATAATCAAATTGCAGGAAACCACATTCACTGGTGATACTTTAGCTAATGTCAATGTACTTCACCAGAAATACATGTCAGATGAATAGAAAGTATTATTGGGAATGCATCGAGTTGATTAGTTTGGTTAATTCAGATAGGTTGATATTTGAAATCCTTTTAGCTAACCATATTGTTGTAGATTTTATCCTTTTACTTGTTACAGTCATTAGACTGCAGCCATGCTAGGGCCCCACCTTAAAGTATTTTAGTCAAATAAGTCAACACCAATACTTTTTTTTTTTAAGTTTGGTACTTATTTCATTAGTTTCTTTTGCCAAACCATTGTTATGGGAATGTAAACAAACCAACATCAGTTGTCAAGTGGAGGGGAACAAACAGTTACATGCCCATAATATGCTTCCACATAGTTTCAATCTACCAAATTTCTTCACAAGGCATCAGTCGCCCAGATCTATAGTAGAAGACACTTGCTCAAGGTGCTGTGTAGTAGGATTAAACCCAAAACCACATGGTGGCAAAGCAAGCTTCTTAACCACACAGCCATGCCTGCACCTACTGAAGAATCTCCTTTATAAATTCCATTTAACTATTGATAAGCTGAAAGCATAACTCAAAGTATTTGATAGGGATCTTTGTGTTAAGTTTTTGATAGGTGATGCAGGCCTGTCTTCTCTCAGCATCATTTTAACATCCACTTTTCCATTTTTGCATGGATTAGATAGAACTTGTTGAGTTGGATTTTCTATGGCCAGATGTCCTTCCTGTTTCCAAATAAGGTAATATTTCCCTGTTACCGGACATGTTTTCATGGAAGATTGGAAATGGATCCAGCTTGCATGATGGTGACACTTGCTTACAACTATCACACAATGTCAAAGCAGAGAGACAGTCACGTGCATGTCCGTGCACACACACACAGCCATGCCTAATGACACTTTAGGCTTTGCTAAGTTTACCTTGAGGTCTCTCTAGCCTATGTTTTGTTTCCATGTCTGGAATTTCTTCTCTAATTCTTTTACAGATTCATCTACAATAACTAAGCCATCACCATATAATAATTTCCATGAGCAACTCCTCTGTTATGGCTTAGAATACTATACTGAGCAGAAAAGGGTTGAGGACTGATCCTTGATGGTCTCCGTACCTGAACACTAAACTTGTTGCTGAATGTGGATGTATGGTTTTGCAAAAATGTAGCATCAATTCTTTTTACAAAAGCAACTGTGCAAGAATCTATTTTCAGTGGTGGTTGACTTGATACAGATAATAAAGCATGCATCAATGTTTCATTGATTTTGAGGGAGGTGGGGTATCTTTTGTGGACTGAAGAGCACTTAAGTGCCACAGAGACTTCTAGATTTATAGGTCATTCCCTTGTGTATGTGTAGAAATATCTGCACATCATGTGTGTGTGTATCACAACCACACACACACACTCACACAGCATGCTATATTGTGAGCTTGTATAAATAAAATCAAAATTTTTTTTAGAATTTTGCAGCTATTTCTTTATTGAGTTATTGTTCCTAAGAAGTTTTGGATTGAATTATTGTCATTTCTGTATTTTATTATCAAGCTACTTAAAGATGAAGTGCGGTCTTATTCATCGAAGGAAAAACTTGGAGAATCCCATGAGAAACATCTGAAATCAAGGATAGAGGCTAGTAGTCTTTATATATTATTGATTTATTGACTGGCTTTTGTTTGGGATTTAATTTTTGAAAAATACTTTGATGATGTAGACGTTTTTGTTTACTGTTACATATGGATGTTAATTTTCACCCTTTTTAGCTCAGACTCAACTCAATATTAGCCATGTGATAAAACATATTTATCTTTTAGCTTTGATTGTCAGTCACATTAAAATTATTTATTATTTATGTATGAAGAATCTCTACTTTTCACTCCATCTATTTTCTTTTTTAAATATTGCAGACTTCGTGGATATGTTTGTTTTTATTTTATATTTTCATTGTTTTATGCCATTGTGGTATGAAATCAAAGTATCTAAAATAGATGTCTGCTGCTGCCAAAATACTTTTCATTTTAACAATGAAGTATTTTGATTGTTGTTGTGGAAACAAGAAAAAAAAAGAAACTTAGTTTTAAAAATTATTTTATAAAAAAAAATTCTTTAATTACAGAAGGATGTTTAAGTGAGCTTTGCTATGCATTAACCAAGGATTTTCTGTTAATTTTATTTGCATTAATTGTCAGAGTTCTTTAAGCTATAGATTTCCTTGTGAATTCTGACAGGTGATTTTGCTCCTGAGTTTTAATGTGAACTTTGATATTTTTAGCAAATTTGCTTGTTAACACATGCCACGTAATATACATACTTACATAGCAGTAAATGCTATTATCTTGCTTTGTTGACATTTTGAATTTTGGAATGATTTCAGTTAAATATTTTATTAAAAAATTAAATTAGCTAAGAGATATTTGGTTTGTTAAAACTGACTGAAAATTCATAAATTGCCCGAAATCTTGGTAAAGTGCTCTTGAAGTTTAATCAATGAAAATCTAAAATCAAATAGATTTTCTCAACAGAGTTTGAAACTAGAGCCAGCATGGAGATTATTTCTGATGATTTTGATAAGCCCCAATGTGTGTGTGCACGCACATACGTGTACTCGTCCATGGCCTATTGGTTAGCATGTTGCAGTCACAATTGCAAGATCATGGTTTCGATACCCATACCAGGCAATGCATTGTGTTCTTGAGCAAAACACTTCATTTCAAATTGTTCTGCAATCACCTCAACATCTGATGTGTGGCACCTGTATAGGGAATGTCAATTTGATGGAGAGAGTGAACAAATGCACAGGACAAACATTTGGTCACTATAAACAAATTATCTTTGCATATTGTTCAGCAACAAGTTGTTAAACCACCATCTGTCATTTATGACAGGAGAGTCCACTGTGTAGTTAGTTCAGTTAGGGGATATAAAATTTCTCAGCATTGCTGATACACATCTTCCATCCATGCCATTTTAAAACTCTTGGATAGTGCATCTACTGTATTCTAACAATTGGTTGATGTAGTGTTTTGCTGGTCTTTTTTCCATTTAAGATGAACAGGTTGCCACCGAAGAACTTCAGCCACTAACTCCATTTTTTGACACCAGCTGTGTCCAATAAATTACAACCTGTGCTTTCATATTGTTTCTGTGATATATGGGATGTCTTGGTGTAGTTCTTTATTAGTCGTATTGATGCAATGATAAAGTTAGAGCAGCACAGACCAACCTGATGTATGTGCCAGTTAGTGTTTTCTTCATGAGAGCTATTAGTGTCCATAATAGATTCAGCTGCAGCTCTAAAGAAGTCTATTTTAGTTTTCACAGAAGATTAAATTTCCATATCCTATCCAAACAGTTAAGCATTCCCCATGCTTTACTAATATATATATATATTTAAGGAACTTGTTATTTCATTTGAATGTTTCTGTGTTAATAATTTTACATCAAAGACTTTCTTTTTGTTTAAATTTTGTTTGTACAATTTTCCAATCGGCAATAGCATGTTACATACAATATGTCCTGCCAGTCGTGCATATGGAGATGGTGGTGGGGGTTAACGCCCCCCCCCCCCCCCCGACCTGGCTTTCTTATTAAAAGTCAAAAATTATTTTGAACCCCATGTATCTGCCCACAAAATAATGGACACAGCAATATACAGTATCATCTTATTGTCCACTTATTTGAGAGAAAACATTGGCCACATTTTAGACTACATCCATATTTAAAAAATTAACAAAAAAATGATCCAGCCTTCTTTTATCAGTTGAGTTAACATGTAACTCTAACTTCCCTCTCTCTCATTTACTATTCTGGTCAGTATCTGCTGATGATATACCACCTCATCTTTATTCGCTCAATAATGCATCAACCTGCTCCTGTTATCTCCACTACACCCCTACCATCTCACTCTCTAATGAAGTAATTGTTCAGTTATTTATTTTTCTGCATTTGTATATTCTGTGGGAACTTCTGATAGCATAGGTTAGGTTAGTATTATTTTGATTAGTGTATACTCTGTTTGAGCAACTTTTACTTCAATAATTTCTGTAGATGAATTGTAGTGATAAAGAGACAAAGTAATGTTATTATATGATTAGTGATGGGTTAATTCATAGAAAATATATGAACAAGTATTGCAGGACTGACTGTATGTAAAACTGGTATCATTTTTGCAAATGCTTAGGAGCTGAGTACATTTAAGCAAGAACTTTGGCATTGAATCACATTGCTTGGCATGGGACAGTATACAAAATATTACTTGTTAATTTTATTAACTTTTGGAAGAGGAAAACTTTGGCTGTATTGTAGTTGATAGCTATGTGTTATTCAGTAACTATATGTTGTTCATTAGCTACATGTTATTCTATGATGTTAATTTCCACAGTAGTATAACTGCTTTTAACTAACCTATACATCATGGCTTTGTAACAATGATGATATGGACAATAGTTTTAACAAACTTGCACGTTCCAGTGAAAGTCTGGCAGTTGTTTGTTCCTAGTAACTTATTGGTCTCACCCCTTCAAAGCAAGGAGCCAAAAAGCTTTTAGAAATGTAAATAAGGTTCACTCTACACTCATGTAAACATCTTTGTGACAGAGGACAATATATTTAGAAATTTTTTAATATTTTCCAAATATTTTTCTGAAATCATTATTACTTAACTTCTTTAACAATAAGGAGTTACTACAAATTTGCTCATTAATTTAGCAGCAAATATACTTTAATATATTTTAAGATGTTGATAAGGGCTGTCACAGTTGGCTACTGTCAGTATGTTACATAAAATTCTGTCATCATCATCATCATCATCGTTTAACGTCCGCTTTCCGCGCTAGCACGGGTTGGACGGTTTGACCGGGTCTGGGAAGCCAGGGGCCGCACCAGGCTCCAGTCTGAATCTGGCAGAGTTTCTACGGCTGGATGCCCTTCCTAACGCCAACCACTCCGTGAGTGGATTGGGTGCTTTTTACGTGCCACCTGCACAGGGGCCGGAGGGTCCGGCATCGTCACGATCGGTTCGAGCATTTTAACGTGTCAGCGGCACATGGGCAACGAGGTCCGGGGTACTTTGGGGATCCAGGGTACTTTGGGGATCCGGGGTACTTAGAATGAGTAGGGGGTATGTGGAATTGCTGCAGAAAGCAGCCCGGGTCTTTGTAGTCACAGCATTTATCATCACTGAGTAACGTAATTAGGTAGAGGATATTCTAGAGTTGAGTTGGGGAGGGGGAGGTCCAGTTGAGGCGGGTAATATAGGAGGGCAACCAGTGGGGAAGGTTGGGGTAAGGAGGAACGATGGCAGGAAGGGTTGGTGTAGGTTCCTAAGAAATAAAGACATTCGTTATCGTCACTGAGTAACGTTATTAGGTAGAGGAAAGAATACAGATATTCGAGAGTTGAGTTGGGGAGGGGGGGTCCAGTTGAGGCGGGTAATATAGGGGAGCAACCAGTGGGGAAGGTTGGGGTAAGGAGGAACGATGGCAGGAAGGGTTGGTGTAGGTTCCTAAGAAATAAAAACATAGGATATTACGAGGCGGGAGGGTGCTAAAGGGGATAGTCGGAATGAGGCAGTGTCAGGAGGAAGCATAAGATCGGTGGGCAGTTGATGAGCTATGGCGCTAGCAGCTTGTCTTTTCACATTGAAAGCATATGAGGAGAAGGGGTAGTGGGGGGAGGAGGAGGGAGTAGGGCGTATCCGGTGTAGATGGTGAGGACAGGGTATACTGGTATTGGTGGTGGGAGGTGAGGAACAGTGTTCACCGGTATTGGTGGTGGGGGTGAGAACAGTGTTCATCGGTATTGGTGGTGGGGGTGGGGGGGCGGGCGCACCGCCAATGGCTGAAAGATGGGAAGAGATGGGAAGAGATAGGATTACGGCTTGAGGTAGCCTGGCCTAAGGTTAAATTTTGTAGAGAGAGAGATAGAAAGATAAATCAAGTTATGGCGAAGGCTTGAAAGTAGCCTAAAAGGTTAAATTTTCGTAACAATGTATGAAGAAACGTAGTAACAACGAATAAAATAGTAAGATAAATTTTTAAGAACTTGCTGCGGACATCGAACGGGAGTTGAAATTGAATTGGGAATTTAAATTATAGAATCGTAATGGTGAGAGGAGGAAAAAAGACCGCCAATGGCTGAAAGATGGGAAGAGATGGGAAGAGATAGGATTACGGCTTGAGGTAGCCTGGCCTAAGGTTAAATTTTGTAGAGAGAGAGATAGAAAGATAAATCAAGTTATGGCGAAGGCTTGAAAGTAGCCTAAAAGGTTAAATTTTCGTAACAATGTATGAAGAAACGTAGTAACAACGAATAAAATAGTAAGATAAATTTTTAAGAACTTGCTGCGGACATCGAACGGGAGTTGAAATTGAATTGGGAATTTAAATATAGAATCGTAATGGTGAGAGGAGGAAAAAAGACCGCCAATGGCTGAAAGATGGGAAGAGATGGGAAGAGATAGGATTACGGCTTGAGGTAGCCTGGCCTAAGGTTAAATTTTGTAGAGAGAGAGATAGAAAGATAAATCAAGTTATGGCGAAGGCTTGAAAGTAGCCTAAAAGGTTAAATTTTCGTAACAATGTATGAAGAAACGTAGTAACAACGAATAAAATAGTAAGATAAATTTTGAATTATAATTAAATTTTCACTAAAATTCAACAAGAAATATCTGATAATTATTCAAAATTCATCAATAAAGCAATAAACATAAGTAGGATTGTTTTGGTTTCTATCTACAGTATGTCTGTCAATATAAATTGAAGATCTGAAAATGTTCCCTTTTCTGTTAACCCTTTTGTTATCATATTTCTGTTAGAACACATTGCATTTGTTTTTATTAATTTGGAAGATATTAAAGAATTTAGGACAATAGCTTGGCTATTATTAAGCTGGTGGTTTGAAACAAAATTCTCAAAAAATTTTGATGGCAAGGTTTAAACTTACGTAACTTTAAAGTAGAAAGTAGTGGTCTCAAGTGTGTTGGTATCAAAAGGGTTAATATAAACATTCTTTATTTCTAAGTTTCATTGCCTTTATCAACTACAGATAGAAAGACAAAAAATTTGATAGCTAAGGGAGCCTAAAACTCAGCTGTAAAATATTAGCAATTCTTAAAATTTTTATTATTTTTTTAACAGTAATTTTCTACAGCAAATTGATCAGTATTGTCTATAGATTTGTAATGTCTCTCTGAAGCTTTTAGGTTTGTAAACACTTCAGTGCCAGTGGTCATCTTTTCAGCCAAGGGAATCCATCAGCTATATGTACACCTCTCTCTTTGTTGGTTTTGTAAATAATTCAGATGTTAAATGTTGCATTAACTTGCAGTAGTTGGTGCAAAGTATTTGACTCACAATGTGTAAATACTCAATGGGCATATGTTATAGCAAATAGACTTGATAAAACAAAATAATGTGTGATTTCTCACAGAACAAAGAACTTGAAATTGAAAGATTGAAAGCTGAAAAAACTGATGTTAGGAAAAGAGACAAGTTGTGCCGAGAAAAGATCATGGTGAGTGCGCACTGCTGTCATATCCCTGTGATCATGTGGCTGCTCTGGAACTGAAGGAGCAGAAATATTTGATAAGATTCTAGCTGCATCTACTCACTCTAGTCTTCAACAATAGCACATCTCCACTAATATTCTCTTGTCTCTAACTGTACACTGCTCATTGCTTCCATTTATTCCATCAAATTTTCCCCTTGCTAGCATGATGCATAGATCATCTCTTAGTATTTGCTTTTGCTTTGAAACCTTGTATTATGAGTGCATTTGATGTTTACTATCAGCAATACAAACCTCTCACCTCTTTTAACTGGTTTTGTTTAAATTTTCCTGCTTATTTTATGTGATTTTGTAACCCTTTCTTCTGTTTAATAATTTGGGAGAACTTTCATTTAATTTTCTTTGTTTTTCTGTGTAAATTGCTTCACACATGTAATAACATTATGACCTTGTGTGTTTTCTTCTTTTTTTAAAAACAATTTTTTTAATGCTGGGCAAGGATTTCTGCTGTCATTTACTCAACAGTCAATGTTTTTTAATGCCTTATTCCAAACACACACACAAAAAAGAAAAAAGAATTGTGAAATTACATTTTTATTCTTCTACTTTTCTGTCAATAGACTGCAGCCATCATGGCCTGATTAAGACTCATAGAAGCCCTAAGCACTTAAAAAAAATTTTGATGCCCCCATATAGGCGCAGGAGTGGCTGTGTGGTAAGTAGCTTCTTTACCAACCACATGGTTCCAGGTTCAGTCCCACTGCGTGGCACCTTGGGCAAGTGTCTTCTACTATAGCCTCGGGCCGACCAAAGCCTTGTGAGTGGATTTGGTAGACGGAAACTGAAAGAAGTCCGTCGTATATATGTATATATATATATATGCGTGTGTGTGTTTGTGTGTCTGTGTTTGTCCCCCTAGCATTGCTTGACAACCGATGCTGGTGTGTTTATGTCCCTGTTACTTAGCGGTTGGGCTAAAGAGACTGATAGAATAAGTACTGGGCTTACAAAAGAATAAGTCCCGGGGTCGAGTTGCTCGATTAAAGGCGGTGCTCCAGCATGGCCGCAGTCAAATGACTGAAACAAGTAAAAGAGTAAAGAGAGTATATATATGTAATTCAAAATGTAAACAATAATAAGCCAAAAAAAATGCATTTTTATTATTCAAAATGAAACAATACTAAGAGTAAGATGGAAAATAATGTGTATTTTTGTATACTTCGATTTTATATATATTAGAAAAGTTTTCTCCTATCTTTTTTAATTGCTAAGTCTTTAGTCAGATCCTCAAAATTAATCTTATTTAATACATTCGTTTCTATATTTACTTAGTAGAGATAAAGCATCCTGAATATCATTTCAGCAAGTTTCAAGTGATTGTTTTTGTGTCACAAACTATTTACCATTTCTGTGGTACCTCCTTTCCCCTGATGCCCTAAGCATATGCTTATTTTGTGGTTAATCCAGCGTTGACAGCTATGTTGGGTTACTGTCTTGAAAGGTTTTAGTTGAACAAATTGACCCCAGTAATTATTTTTTTGAAATCTGATACTTGTTCTATGAATCCTTTTAGCAAAACTGCTAAGTACAAAATTATGCCAATTGTCAAGCAGTGATTAGGGGGAGGGGGGGCAACATACACGTATATGTATAAGTATGTGTGTATATATACACACACACACAATGGGCTTTCACACAGTTCCCATTTACCAAATTCACTTACAAGACAATGGTTGTCCTGAGGTTAAGTTGTATATAGAATACACTTACCCATGGTGCTATGCAGTGAGACTCGAGTGAGCTTCTTAACCACACAGCCATGCATCTAGCTAATGTAAAAGTTTTAAATAAAAGTTAAATTTAACTTTGCCAAACAGAATGAAACCCTAACATAATCTAGGATAATTCATTGAGGGAATTAGAAAGTGCAAAGTTCAAACTTTAAAAAAAAAATTCACACAGCTTATGTTTTGTATTTTTATTTTATGCTTGATTTATTTAATGTCATCCAGTTTAAAATTGAAATTCAACCCTCAACCTCAATGCAATAATACATTTTAATATTTATGATGTTGTGTTGTGCTAGCAGGACCTGACAGATCTAATAAACATGTATTCAGCTCTGCTAACATATTTTTTTTAAATAAATCATCGCATTACATCATCATCATTATCATAAAATTCACTTTCCATGCTGAATTGGGCCGGATGCTTTGATAGAATCTGTAAACTCAGAAGACCACATTCTGCTTTTAATGACTCAGTTTTGGCATGGTTTCTATGGTTGGATACACTTCCTAACATGAGCCACTTTACAGTATTTATATTAGTTTATAATACCTTCAAGCTTCCTAATTCCTATTTTATAACCTGCTTCAATATAAGCCCTCTATACTGGTTTGATTTTTAGCTTGAAATGTTTATAGGTAGGGTTTGTATTTTCTCAAAGTAAACCTGAACATTAACAGAGAGTGAGTTTCTACTATTTAGGGCTGGATGTAAAGAGGAACTAAACTCAACCCACAACAACCTAGAAACCAATACTATTACTGTTTTCTCATGTAAAATATCATTTTTTCCAGATTTTTAAACCTAAGAATTATGGGTTTGTACTACACATGAAAACTTAATGTTATCTTTGTTGTATCTCAGGAGGTTCATTATGTGAATTGTAAACCCATCCATTGGCTCTATTTCACTTTTTATTATTATCAGGCAAGTTGGTTAACCATTTAACCAATTAACTAATTGATTGTTTGATTAATAGCTCATTCAATCAGCTAGGTTTGTGCAGGGTTTTTTGTCACCATTTGCTACCACATCAATGACATGAGCTATCTATTTCAGGTCTGCTTTATGTCTGTTTTCTAGTTTACGGTGTCTATATTTATACGGATGCCAGTAAAAATGTATATGAGAGAGAAAAGGAGAAAGAGAAAGAGAGTGTGTGCATGTGTGTTCATGTGCTTTTGTGTGGCTTAGTTTGGATTCTGTGAATACTCACAGAATACTCACATAAGTGCAGTTTTCTATGCTTGCATGGATTGGACGGAATTTATTGAGGCAGATTTTCTTTGACCAGATACCTTTCCTGTAACAAACCTTCATGTTTCCAAGCAAGTTGATATTTCCCAAGGCCAGACATGTTTTCTTGAAAGATTACAAATGAATGACACTGTATAACAGTGACACACATTTCCACCTATTACATGATGTCAAGACACACACAGGATTCTTTTAGTTTTTCATCTACTAAATCCACTCACAAGGTTTTGTTCAGCCTGAGGCTATGGTAGAGGACACTTGACCAATTTTTCACACAGTGGAACTAAGCCTAAAGCCATATGCAACAGGGAAGCATACTTCTTGGCCTCATAGCCATGCCTGCATCTATTGGTATAGTTTAATATACTGCTCCTGCGATTTAATTTGGGTTTCATTCTAAAATGCAAGTATATTTTAAATTTCTGAAACTACTTCTATTTATCACTCATTAAATTAAAATTCCTCTATATATCACCTTTATTCAAATACATAGGCATGGTTGCGTGCTTATTTCCCAAGCATATTGTCTTGGGTTCTGTCCCTCTGCACAGCACCTTAGGCCAACCAAAACCATGCAAGTGGTTCTGGAAGACAAGTCAAAAGAAGCCCGTCATGCACGCGTACGTTTTTGTGTGTACCCTTTTCTAGACACCACATGATGGGTGTCAATGAGCACTGTCATTCAATCAAGGTTATTCATTTCCAGTCTTTTGCAACAATAACAAATTTTTTTTTTAAATGTCTGGTTATCGGAAAATAATGACTTGCTTGGAAACAAGTAGAGAATGGTGACTGGAAGGATATCCAACCACAGAAAATTTGCTGCAACAAATTGTCTGATTCATGCAAGCATGGAAAAGTAGACATTGAATGTTGATGATATAGTATCATGAACTATATTTGTTCATGATAGACAACTGTTTATCTTGCTGACACTCTGTATTAAATCATTTTAATCTTCAGGTGATTATTTTTATTTTCTCTCTATTTTCTCATTTCTAATAAGGAATTAGAGAGCAAAATATATCATTATTTCCATTAAAAAAATCTTGATTTTGGCTTTCTAATAAAAAAAAAATTCTATTTACAACTGGAAGTAAAATATTACATGAGATTGACTAACATTTTACTCAGGATAATATCTGGTTGATTAGTTTCTTATTCAAAAACAAGTTGAAGAGGCTCTCTCAAAGACTGAATATTATTAAAAAAATTTTTTTGTCTCTAGATTCTACAAGAACCATTTTATCATTATGATATTTATTCTGATTTCATTCAATGATCACTTAATTCATAATTAGTTTGGCAGCAGATGTTTTACACCTCATTTATATTTGTTGTAAATTATACTTTTAATCACCGACTTCACTGTATATATACCCTTCACACACACATGCCTACACCAGGTGTAAACCTGATTGTATGGTGAAGAAGTTTACTTTCACATCACATGGTTTTGGGTTCTGTCCCACTGTGTGGCACCTTTGGCAGGTGTTTTCTACTATAAACTCAGGCAGACCAAAGCTTTGTGTGTGGATTTGGTAGACAGAAACTTAAGAAGCCCATTGTGTGTGTGCGTTTGCTACAGCTAGCTGTAGAAAACTCTGTCCAACCTACATGAGGAAGTAGATGTTCAAATGATGATGTTTAATACAAAATGTCCAACAACACTCTCTCTCAAAACTTTCTCTTCCACCACTACCTTCATTAAACTCCTCAAGCCCACTCCCCTCATTAAGTACCATGGCTCAGGGTATTCCGGATAGCCAGTTTATTACTCTATCATTCATTCTACAACGTGTAGGAAATAGAAAAAGTAGCTGGTATAAACCTTAAATATTTGAAGATACTGTTGCCACTTCCCTAACTTCACAAGTACTATATTTATGGCCACGTAAAATAGGGTGTTTTTTTTTTTTTTTTTTTTAACCCCTCTCTGTACTAGTTGCCCAGGCAACCCTGGACAGTTAAACTATGTCCTGGCAAATGAACCAGATAACAGTTATATTACCATTATATTGTGTCCTTTATAGGACAGTGAATAAATATTCTTTGACATTGAAGTCACCTTATAAGGTGATTTTGTCTTGTATTTGTATTCTGGCTAAGAGACTAAGTTATCTTTACCTTTAATCTTTTATTTGTTTCAGTCATTGGACTGTAGCCATGCTGGGGCACCACCTTGAAAGGTTTAGTTGAACAAGTTAACACCAGTACTTATTTCTATCTGGTTGTTATTTTCGCGGTCTCTTTTGCCAAACCGCTAAATTACAGGGATGTAACAAACTAACACCAGTTGTCAGGTGGTGGTGGGGTATGCATAAAGTCAGACATGCATGCATGCACTCACACACATAAAAATACATATGGGCTTCTTTCAGTTTTCATCTACAAAATCCACTCACAAAGCTTTAGTCAGCCCAGGGTTATAGTAGAAGACACTTGCCCAAGGTGCTATGCAGTGGGACTGAACCTAAGATCACATGGTAAAAAGCAAGCTTCTTAACCACACCGTCACACCTGTGCCTATAAGTTAGTGCAAAATCCTTTTTTAACTTCCTCATCTGCATTAAATGTGGGTGTATACACACTGACAACTGTAGTCAGTGCATCTATTGGAAGCAGCAAGTTTGAAACAGTGAGTCTGAAATCTTTCACTGATGACAGTAAGTAGTTATGGTAGCCTATTAATGAGATCATTGTAGATTGCCAAGACTATTGTGTGTATGTGCTATTTATCTAATAGTTTTTCTTTCCCAAAATTAAGTTATATCCATCACTGTCTTCCTTTGTTGAGTACCACAATTTGACAACTTCAGGTTGATCATGGGTGGAATTTAGCTGTGTAGAAGACTGGTACGTTTTTGTGGGTGTGTATGTGTGACTCTCTCTCTCTCTAAGTTTGTGCCAATGCAAGCTGATGTTGAGTTGTGTCCCTTTATTTCAAGAATGGTACTTTTGTCTTTCAATAAAGATTCCTAAAATAGGAGAGTATTGTAGTTCGCTTGAAGCATTGTGTATTGTTTGTAAAGAATAAAAAGTTTTGAATGGTATAACAATGCACTATAATACAGACAATGGACTATATACCTGTTGTAATTTAGTCATCCATAGTCTGTTATGATATTTCGGAATAATGTTCCTTCTTCAGATATTCTTAGATGGAGTCACTGCTATAATCGGTTTGCCAACGGCTTTTTAATTTTTTTTGGCAGCGTCTTAGCAGTGGTTTCACAATGCTCCTTCTGGAATACCTCATAAGAAGTGTGTGTGGTTGGCCATGTCTCAATCTCATGTGTGCTGGTACATCCGTAGCACTGCTTCTAAGTTACATATTATACATGTTGCTTCCTTGAACCTACATGCACCCGATGTATCTTAATAATGTATTGATTACCAACCTCCAGCCTGTTGTTAATTTGGGGCCCTAGTCTGTGTATGAGTATAGCTTCCTTAATTCTTAAATTACCCAAATTTCTTTCATTGTCCTCAATTGTGACTGTTATGCTTTTGTCGGTGTTCTGGCATCTGTCTAGATGTTTTCTGAAGAGAGAGAGAGGGTTGTTGGACATTTTGTATTAATCATCATCATTTGAACATCTACTTTTGTCCATCATCATGGACAACACCTACTTCTCATTCCAGGACCACATATACAAACAGACAACAGGTCTCCCCATGGGATCCAGTCTCTCGGGCCTACTAGCCATCATTTATGTGAGCTATCTGGAACGTCGAGCACTCAACATCTGCCTCTCATGTGTCTTCTTCACCAGATATGTCGATGACATCTTCATACATCCTCCTGTGAAGAGGCTGACAGAATGTTCACGACATTCAAGAGCATGGACATGAACATAAAGTTCACTATAGAACACCCCAACATCACTGGATCGCTATCACTACTTGACTTCAAATTGAAAATAACGGAAGAAAGGGGGGTCCACACCGAGTTCTACTGGAAAGCAGTCAGTAGAGATATGTTTGTCCAGTACAGTTCAGCACTTCCACTCGGTGCCAAAATAGGATACGCCAGAAATAAACTTGCACACATCCAGAGTAAGTGCAGCAGAATGGAGAACAAAGTAACCCACACTACCTGCTTCCTAGATATATTGAAAACCAACGGGTACCCTAGAACCATTGTAAATCGGATTAAGTAAACAAGACAACCCAAGACGCTGAACACATAGAAAACCCAGCAACACATGCTTCCTTAAAATACCCCATTTTAGTGAGAGGATAACTACATCCATCCGAAGAGCCATAAGAAGAGAAAGGCTGAACATACAACTAGCCCACTCCAGCCTGAGAGGACACCCCACTAAGAAACAAACAAGGGACAACAATCAATGTACACTAACAAAGTGTCCCATCCGTGACACAGATTTATGCCAAAGGGGTTATGTTGTGTATAGAATACAATGTAACAAATACAAGTTCTATGTGGGTAGCACATCAAGACCATTACACGTCTGTATCAAAGAACATCTGGGCATGAGAGCTTCCTCCTTCAGAAAACATCTAGACAGATGCTGGAACACTGACAAAAGCATAACAGTCACAATTGAGGCCAATGGAAGAAATTTGGGTAATTTAAGAATTAAGGAAGCTATACTCATACACAGACTAGGGCCCCAAATTAACAACAGGCTGGAGGTTGGTAATCAATACATTATTTAGATACATCTGGGTGCATGTAGGTTCATTTTCGATAATATGCTCATCTTGTAGTTTATAACAAAAAAAAAAAAAGAAAAAGAAAAAAAGGAAGCCGCACATATAATATATAACTTAGAAGCAACGCTACAGATGTACCAGCACACACAAGATTGAGACATGACCAACCTCACACACTTCTCATGAAGAATTCAAGAAGGAGCATCGTGAGACCACTGCTGAGACGCTTCCAAAAAAATTTAGAAGAAAAGCCTTTGGCAAACCAATTATAGTAGCGACTCTATCTAAGAATATCTAAAAAAGGAATATTCCGAAATATCATATCAGACTATGGATGACTAAATTACAACAGGTATATAGCCCATATTCTTGATAAAATATCACTTTTCACAGTGGTTTCATATTACAGACCAAAACCTTTTGAAGACAATGCCTCATCATGACCATAAGCCAGTGCTTGAAATCACTGAAAGATTATACATGTGAATATGTTTAAATTAAAATTTATCACGTAACGTTTAAGCTATAATTTGTGTGACAAGATGGACTTACTTCTCAAATTCTAATATTCGACAGAATTTTTTTTTTTATCATGTATTGTCACTATTGGTTATTTTCTGTTTTTTGTCAACCACATTTACTAGTAGAACTTGTTACTGGTGGTTTTTAAAGGCCTTATGACTGTTGAAAGCTGGTTGGAAATAAGTCTGAAGACATTTTTTTTTTTATCTAAAGTCAAGGTTTGAACTAAGAATTGTAAGCTAAATACACTTTAATCGGTTATACAGCACTTGTGCTGATTATAGCAGCAGTAATCTCTTCTATCCAATAGTATCCAGTGATAGCAATTTACAGCAAAATGGCTTAGCCATTGAGATGGAAGGATAATAGAAAAAGTATTTAAACTTATGATCCATCATTTACTACGTCTTGCTCTACCAGGACATTACTATGCCCTGGTGGGACAGGATATAGTAATGTTGGCCATTTGCTGCTTTCACCTTAGCCAACATATATTTATTCTGTCTGGTTGGTTGGTATGTGCGAGACAGAATTGGGGATGGTCTGACTGGCAGTTTTTGTAATAAAGTCCTTGTGACCCATTTTTTTATGAAGTTCACAAAAGAATTAGCAATTCTACATACTGATAGAGTAGAAAGAAAATTCACACACTCTGCGATCAATATTTCTTGCAAAAACTGTTTTCACAAGCCTTCTTAGTATATACATTAATTACAGAATTAACAAAAGAATAAAATGACTACAGGTAGGTTTGTTTGTTTAGATCAGCACAAAAGAGAAGTCATTTGTTGGAGATGGGTTTAAGTTAATGGAAGAAACTGTTAGTTACTTCTAAAAACTGATTAAGGAGTACTTATGCAGGTGCACAATTTCGTAGTACTAGATTTATTGTTGGTTTCAAGATTTATGGACAAATCTGCTATGATTTTGTAAACTAATTTTCATTTGGTTTATGCTGACAATGGCCCTAAAATTATGCAAGTATTGGTTTTTTTACTCTTTTACAGCAATATGCATGTGTATTGTTACAATACCAATTGAGCTAGTAGCATTTTACATTGGAAACATGACAGGGGAAATGCTAAAATGCATGGCTAGTGCTTGTTTCCCTTATAATAAATGTTTCTTTTCTTCAGTTTTCTTTTTCTCAATAACTACCAAACTTATTTAATTTTTTTTTCTATACAAGTGGTCAACCAAATTTAACTTTATTAGGTAAGTAATTAAAAGATCACAAATGTCACTTGAAGTAGTTTATCAAGTACTGCAACTGGTTTATAGAGAAGGTTTGCTGAGAAATCATAATAAATGTAGAGGTACGTCTGCAGGGTGTAAATGAAAATGATGTCATGAAGTGATCATTATGCTAATTTCATGATAGCAGGATTTGGCCAGTATTGAAAAAAGTTGCATTTGTTGCTTTGACAGCTCAAGCGACAGGCTCAACTTATCTCTCTTTACAATGTATGCTTGAAATACTAAACAGTTGGATATCTCTATAAACCTGTGCTGCAAACATCCAACTTTTGAGCATAAAACATTATCAGTTATCACTCCTCTAATGCAACTTATTTTATTTCTTTAACCATTCTTCATCCATTAATATTGTTCTCTCTACCCATACGTTACATTGATTTTTCACCTTTTCCTCACCCTCAATGGACCACCAAATTATCTCTCCTTGTGCACTCCACCTGCATTTCTCCACCTTCTCTTGCAGCCTACCCAGTCAACTGTACCATCATTACTATCCTGATGCTCTCTTTTGTATCTTTCTACCTTCTCCAATTCATGCATCATTGCCCATCCTCATCCCCATATGCATCACTCCCTACAACCACTCTTCAGTCCCACCCAATCTTTACAGTTATTGCCTGTCTCCTCTCCCCACTTCCATTTCTATCTCATACATTCTTACAACCCACCCACCTACTCAGTTTCTCTGTCCCTACTCATTTCTATTCACCTTATACCTTGATGGGCGCCCCCTAGTTACTTATCACCACTATTTATCTCTTTGCCTCTCTTAATGATTCAATTTCTTTCTTTCCTTTAGATATGAGCAGCCATGTAGCTAGCTCCTCTACAAGAATCTGCTCCACCTCAGCCCTGCTCTCATACCTTAATCCTCATATCCTAGAATAAAGCCATATCACTAATGCCAATGGCATGGAAAAAGTACCCAGTACACTGTGAAAGTTTGGCATTCAAGGACATCCAGTCATGGAAACTATGCCAATGTAGACAGCAGAACATGATGCAATTCTTGGGCTCAGCAACTGCTGTCAAACCATGTGACCCATGCCAACAATGAGTGTTATTCCAATAACCCAATCAGTGTTTCTGGAGTAGAGAGTGCCTGTGACTTGGTGTAGAACAAATATTTTAAGGATCTTTATGTTCCCCAGTGAGCTTATTAGCAGATTGCTTTGTGGGCCTTCATATTGTCACTATAATTTTTAAATTCTTGACATGCCTAATAAAACCATCAGTCATATTAATGTTTTTAATGGACTAAAAAATGGCTGAGTAGTTTGCTACAATTACATTCTGATATTAGGAATGATGTTTTTTGTCTCATGTTCAGACTGTTAAAATACTTGAAAAATCATTTTAATATAACATAAGGGACGTTAGCCATCTGAATGTGGCTAGGGACAGGGCAGGGCAGTGGGGGTGTTACTGATGCATTTAGCCCCAGGCAATCATCAACGTCACCAGGAGGGCTGACGCCATCACGGCGTCCTCTAGCCTGCAAAGGGAGATCATTCCCCGAAGAAGCGGATGCCACATACGGACAGGACGCCGTGTTGACGTCAGCCCTCCTGGTGACGTTGATGATCGCCTGGGGCTAAATGCATCAGTAACACCCCCACCGCCCTGCCCTGTCCCTAGCCACATTCAGATGGCTAACGTCCCTTATGTTATGGAGCAGTTACTGTCTATATCTCGTTTAGAGAATTATTATTGCATTTTAATATATATGTACTGATAAAAAGCCCTAAACCACAGTTCTGGGAAATAGTACATAAAGATCAGGGATACAGTACAAAATACTGGGAATGTGTTGATCATAGTTAATTTGGAGGGAAGCCATTTTTTATGTTCCACATTCTCTAGATTTGGTGTTCCAAAGACAGAGCTATTGGACAATGGGCCAGAAAACATTCAGTTAAGACTAATTTAAGTGACTTGGTTGCAAGAAAATTAAAATCCTACCTACAGTCTGAAATTTAATAAATAGCAGAGAGAGAGAGAGCTGTGTGGACATGTCTGTATTAAAAAGTTACAGTACATTATTTGGAAAGTTTGAAATTTTGCTAAAGGATTCTTTTGCTGTGTATTTTTTTAAACACTGCAATGCAGGACTTGGCAAACAGGAATCTATTTTACAAGATTGAATAAATAGTTCATCACAAGAAAAACATGATAGAATATCCTGTTGATACATATTGGATTTATATTGGTTGAAACAAAGCAGGATTAAATATGAAGATGAAATTAGTTTGCATCAACTGAACAAAAAATAGCTCATCAACATTCTTTCCAAAGTCTCTCTGCTAATCTTGATAATGTTATTCATAAACTAACATCACCAGCTCTTCTCCATCTCTTGTAGATCCACCATTATGTCTTGTGATCCTTTTCTGACAGGTTGACATTGTTCATTTCTCCAACTACTTCTGAGGCTAATATTTAGTCTTCAACACCTCCCATACAACCAAACACTTCTAAATCCTGCTTTGCCTCACTGCAACTCTGAGGGCATTGAAACAGAACCATATTAGAGCAGTAGAATCACAAATGGAATTTTTTAAATGCTTCAAGATGATTTTATCTTGGTTGGAGTAATGTGTGTATTATTGCTATTCTTATTTGTAGATGCTAGGTGGCAAACTCACAGAATTGTTAAGTAGGTCAAAATGCTGAGTGACATTTCTTCCAGCTCTTTATCTTCTGAGTTCAAATGACACCATGGTCATCTTAGCTTTTCATCCTTTCGGCATTGATAAAATAAAGTAACAGTGAAGTACTGGGGCCACTGTAATCAACTAACCTTTTCCCCACTAAAATTACTGGCCTTGTGCCAAAATTTGAAACTGTTGTTTATGGTTGCAGTATGGCTGGATGGATAAGAAGTGCACTGCTCAATCAAAATATCCTCGCTTCTATCCCACTGTGGGAATCTTGACTAAATATAAAGCTTTAGCTCAACCTATATTTTTGTGAGTGACATTGGATAAATGGAAACTACATTGAAACCTGTTATGGATTATATTTGTAATTCAAAGGTTCAGCTTAGTCACAGACTTTGGCATACTCAGCTATTTTTGTATTCCGATTCAATAAGCTTAGTGGTTCAGTTGATGAAACAATTGAAAACTCAGTCAGAAATTTCGACCAAAACTGATTCTTGTCAAAATGGAAATAGTCTCTTATATCATTTTTATTTAAATAATATTGGAGCATTGTATGTGTTTTTTATGCTTGCACATGGTCAAGAATATTTAACATATTGACTGCCACTTCGATGTCAAGGATAGTCTTATGGTTTCCTACTGAAATAATCTTGGAGAAATGCAATTATATTCTATTATTAACTGTTATATTATCATCAATGTGAAATATTTTGTTTAAATGTTCAACTACATTAATTCTCTACCTCCTTTATAAAACATCACTCTCAATTCTCTACAAAAGTGATTTTTTTTTCCTCAGTAATTCCATCTTATTTATGCTATAAATAGACCAATTTTAATAAAATGTTGTTGCAGCTACCTGCCTAT
Source organism: Octopus sinensis (assembly GCF_006345805.1). NCBI lineage: Eukaryota > Metazoa > Mollusca > Cephalopoda > Octopoda > Octopodidae > Octopus > Octopus sinensis. The sequence continues at coordinate 144,706,767 of NC_042998.1, read as the reverse complement.
TATAAAATAATCTTTCAGTAGTGTTAACAGTGACACCTATTTGATATTTACCCTTTTTATTTGTGATTTTAAGGTTAGTTTTAAGGGAATTAATTCTTATTAAATAAGTCTAGATTTGCCAGAGTAACCTCCCTTGGATTAGTCGCTAAATGTTCTTTTGTCCGTTGCAAGAGTAGGTACTGCTTTGGGGGAGAAAAATAATTTTATACTTTTTAATTACGATTTTTTTTTTTTTGCTTATATTGGTAATCAGTAAAATTGTTGTCTAGCCTCAGTCCATTAGAAAGATGGTAGTGCATAATTTATGGGAGATGTTATTACTGTTTCTAGCAGGTTGTGTGACCATATAAAGCTTCCACCATCAACCAACAAATTGTTTGATTCAGTGGTCTTCCAATTTAATGACACTAAAGAGATAGACTGATATTGTTTTCTGCAGTGTCGTAACGAAATATACCATACTTATCACTAATAATTTATTGTTTAATCACTGCTGTTATTAATTTCATTTACTGTTCATTTATTGATTGCGCATGGCTAAACAGAAAATACCAATATATATCTGTCTCTGACAGTTAAATAGTTTAAATTTTGTGTGTGTGTTTACTATGGTAGGTTGAATAGTTCTACAAATACTTATAATTATGCAACCATTGTACTAGTGTTGTTGGTATGTATTGGAAAGTAGATTGACTAAAATATTAGTGTTGTTACCATAGAAGGAATTGTTTCTAAGATGACAGTCCTTTACATCATCTACTCTAATATCAGGTGTCTACTAAGTTGTTCTCTCTCACTTATATATATAGTTGAAATTTACAGAAAAGCAAAAGACGACAGGTGTATTAGTTTGATGCTCAGGAAAGTGAGAAACTCTTTTACGTTTCAAGCCTACACTCTTCAACATATATAATCATTGCTACCTATGTTCAATGTTGGAGCCATAACTTTTACTCATAAACCAACTGTAGAATTAGGTTTATTTCTTAAAATGTTTTAATGATTCTTTAAATATATGTACTTGTTGCCAATAATTAGTTCCACAACACTATTTTAAAATGAAAATCATATCAAAATTCACTACAATTATTTAAATCAAAATTTAAATCAATTTTGTGTTAAGGTAAGTTTGATTTCATGTTTTATTTCCCCTCACTGAATTCCTCTCTTTCATTTCATGTGTTTTTATTCTTTTCTGTGTAATTTTTTCTACCTCCTGTCTGTTCTACTGTTCTTTTATCTTGGTATCAAAATTATCTCAGGTACCAGTGTTTACTGATAGAAACTGCAATATTCTTTCTTTGTTGTCATTTGGTTTACTTCTGGAAGCTGAATAATAATAATAATAATAATCCTTTCTACTAAATGCATGAGGCCTTAAATTTGGTGGGGGGTTAGTTGATTACATCGAGCCCAGTGTTTCACTGGTACTTAATTTATTAATTCTGAAAGGATGAAATGCAAAGTCAACCTCAGTGGAATTTGAACTCAGAATGTAGTGAGAGGCAAAATACTGCTCAGCACTTTACCTGGCATGCTAACGATTCTGCCAGCTCACTGCCTTAATAATAACTTCAAATTTTGACACAAGGCCACAAATTTTTGTGGGGAGAGGATAAGTCAATTAATTCGACCCTAGTGCTGAACTGGTACTTATTTTATCAACCCCAACAGGATGTAAGCAGGAATTTGAACTCAGGTAAAATGGAAGAAATCCCATTAAGCATTTTACCTGGCATGCTAATGATTCTGCCAGCTCACCATATTAATAATAATGATGATGATGATGAATAATTGACCTGAATAATGAAAAATATGAATCTTCTAAAGGAACTTGACAATACTAAAAAATAAGTTTTTTTAAAACGAATTTAATAATATATAAATGAATCTTTCGTATGTCACTTGGACTGAAAATATTAATGATAAAATTGATGATGATAATCTAAGCTACCATTATTATTATTCACTTGCTCTTTGTTGAACCATTTCACTGTAATAAAATATTTCTATCTATTTCTTTTGTCAAAGCTTTAAAATCAAAATAATCTATACATATATTTTGGTAGCTTTTCTAATTAACCTAAAGGTTTTGGGTTACTTCTTTTTTTTTTTTTTGTTTCCTTCTATAAAAATAAGGTAATTTCATTTTATTTTTAATATTTCTTTACTCACCCCTCCTCAACTTTTACATTCGTGCTGTTTTAAAATGTTCCAGTTGATTTGTTTCCATTTTCAACTTTTCGTTTTTTTATCCAAAATATTTGTTGATAATCTGTAATGGTGGTGCTGGTAGTAGTAGTTTTACCATTTTGTAGCTTCTCATAATATGAAACATTAACTATATATTGGGTTGGTAAGAAAGTAATTTCGTTTTTTGCAAATGGTTACAATTTTTTTGAATGGCTTTTGTCAATGTTATCTTTCAGCTTTCTTTAGAAGCAAATTGCACATAATTTTGTTTATAGGTGCACATTTTCACTATATTTTGCTTTTTTATTTCCATAAAGGCAAGAAAGCTGCTTGAGCTCACAAAGAGATATGTAAAGTTTATGGTGTTGATTGCTTAATGGAATGCACATGTCAGAAGTGGTTTTAAAAATTCTGTTCTGGAGATTTTTTACTCAAAGATGACCATCATTTTAGTCGACCTACTGAAGTTGTTGATGACTGAATCAAAGCCACACTTGAATCTGATTGTCATATAACTGTGAGAGAGATGGCAGAGAGATTAAATGTATCACACACAACAATTGGAAATCACTTAAAATGCCTTGGACTCATTAAGAAGGTCAATATTTGGGTTCCACATAAATTGAAAGAGGTTCACTTAACACAACAAATCAATATTTGCGATATGCAATGAAATTGACTTGTGATGAAAATTGGATTGTCTACAATAACATCAATCGAAAATGATCATGGTCCAAGCATAATGAACCAGCACAAACCACATCAAAAGCTTAATTGCATCAGGAAAATATGATGCTGTCTATTTGGTGAGATTACAAAAGTGTTGTGTATTTTGAGCTGCTTCCAAGGAAAAAACAATCAGTTCAGATGTTTACATGGTTTCAGGTTCAGTCCCACTGCGTGGCACTTTGGGTAGGTGTCTTCCACTATAGCCTCGAGCTGACCGGAGCTTTGTGATTGAATTTGGTAGGTGGAAGTTACTGCCGTGTGTGTATGTGTGCGTTAGCTGCTCAGTGGCTCTCCGAAAGAGAGAGAGGGAACTAATGAAACTGGAGGAAGCAATCAAAGAAAAACGGCCAGAATTGGCAAATTATAAAGAAATCATGTTCCACCATAACAATGCTAGACCACACACGTCTTTGCTAACTCGTGAAAAATTATTGGAGCTTGGTTGGGAAGGGATGTCACCTCCACCATATAGCCCTGACCTTGCACTATCAGATTACCATTTATTTCGAAGTTTGCAAAATTCATTGAATGGTAAAACTTTCAATAATGATGATGACCTGAAATCGCACTTGGCTGATGAGGACCAGAAGTTCTATGAGCAGAGAATCATGAAGTTGCCAGAAAGTTGGCAAAAGGTCATCCAAAAAAAATGGAAAAAATATAATTGATTAAAGTTCATTTTTTGTATGAAAAAAAATTTATTTCATACTAAAAAACCAAAATTACTTTCTTGCCAACCCAATAGATCAGTTGAAATATATTTGAGAGCTATTTGACCGGTATAAAGGCCATATTCACTACTGCTGGCTGTTGGGGAAAATTCTTGCTTTAGACAATCTGCATTAAAAAAAAGCAGCCTTTGGTGCCTTGAAATATATATAAAATGGTGTTGACAGTTACTTTGCAGTTCTGTTGGTTATCCAAAGTATTCACAGTAACTGTGAACAGTATTATTTAAATAAATATTAGAGTTGATATGTGTTCTGTCCTTTTGTTCAGCCATTGCTCATTGTTTTTATGGATTTCTAAACATTTATTTGTAACGTATACATTGTCCCCGTTATCTATGTGAATGCACTATATTTCTATAGTATTGTAACACTATAGTATAGTTCTGTAGTCTGGTGCTGTGCTGATGCCTACCATCGAGTTCTCTGTAGGTACAAACAAAAAAGGTTACAGTATACATAACATATTTGGATGCCTAATTTTAATTATACTGTCATTATTTACTGTATTTAGGAACTTGAACAGAAGCTAGAACTGGAAACCATTGAGAAGCAGAGACTAGACAGAAAGTGCAGACAACTAACAAGGCAAATTGAGGTGAGTCTCATAGGTTTTAAGCCCATCGGGTGCCTTTCATAATTATTTCTTTTTGTTTTGTCTTCTTTTATATTTGTCTGTCAGTGGTTTTATAGTACTCTGTGTATTCATTGTTTTGCTTATTTTAAAATTTGACTTGTGGAGGATGGGCAGTACCCATAGTCTTTCCAAGGTTCTCTATGGAATTCAGACAGTTGTATATGGTTTAGCTAAGATTCACTAATTTTTTTGAAAACAACAATTGCAGACATGTAATTTCTACTGACTGTTGTACTACTTTATTAAAGGACACTGAACGTAACTCAGAGAAGTTTAATTCTGAAAAGAATGAGATGAAGAAAATTGAACGTCTGCACAAAGAAAGAATAAAAGTAAGTTAAAAGACAAGATATATTTTCTTCTGGTATAATTTGCCAGAAATGATTGTTTTATCTAAGATATTGTTTTCCTTTTATGAAAGTGTATAGCCTAGTGGTTAGGTTATTACACTCATAATCATAAGAGCATGGCCTCAATTCATGAATCAGGTAATGTGCTGTGTTCTTGAGCAAAAACACTTCATTTTACATTGCTCCAGTCCACTCAGCTGTAAATGAGTTCCAGGAATTGCCAGGAGGTTAACCCCACAACAAACTGGCATCTTGTTTAATGGAGAATATTGTAATATCAGTCACATATAAGCCATGGTTTCTATGAACTCTAAATTCATGAATCTTAGAGTTCATGACAGACCTCAATCCTAAGTGCTTTTCTTCAGTTGTTAACCCTAACTCTTTATATTAACATTTCTACTGTGGACAGATTTTCCTTTTATTTTTATTTTAATTCTTAGTATCCTTGACTGGGAATATATCTTTGCTGTGAACCTTAATACCATAAATAATATCAGTAATATAAACTTGTGACCTTGTTTATTTTTTCTTTCTACTTTGCTGGATCTGGGGGAAGGGACAGTGCCCATGACTTACACAGGACCATCCTAGACTGATGAAATTGATGCCATTAATATTCCACTTTTTAAGTCAACACCTGCAATGAAAGGCATGAGCTGGAAGGGAGGATCTGGAAAGGAAGGACTGGGTGTAGTGATTGTTGAAGGGCTTGGGGGTGGATTAGGGTGGACACAACAAGGGTGATGGCAAGAGGAGACACAAGTAGATCAGGTATCCTTGAGTAGAAGTTGCATGAGCCCAGGCAGTTCCAAGCAGTAGAGCCTGTTAAAGCAGCAGTAAAAAATACAGAGAGGCAGCATATCTATGGGCCAGAGACTGGTTTCTCTTTACTTACATCACCAAAGAAATGTTACAAAAGCAGGATATCTGTGTTATGATTTTGGTAATGTTGTCTTCTGGTACTCAAGTTTATCATTTATTTGTTGAGCACAGTCACCATTTCTAATGCATTTTTCTGTACTGGAGAGTATTGAACAGATTTACTGTTTTCCTTCCTTCCATTTTATGTTTCTTTCTATACGCCACATTTCTTAAACATAAATTCATATCTAATACATTTATGTATCGCATTTACATTATATGTACTTTATTTGTTATCAATACCAGCTCCTTAGTGTATACTTTCTGCAACCTTCTCCAAATTGTGAAACAATGACAATCCATCTTGTATCCCATACCAACTGTCTGTTTTGTGCATGCACACACATACACATGCACAAATTTTTTTATAGCCCTATCCTTCCCACATTGTATAATCATATTGAGCTAAATTGAGGGATTAACCACTCTAAAGTCCTTTAAATACTGGGATTTAGACCCCTTTATTAATTTATTTTACTTCGTTTCTATTGCTTTCTTTTCAGTTTCAAAGGAAAAGTAATTTTCTGTTTGAATTTATTTATATCTAGCTTCTATGGATGCAGGTATGGATGTGTGGTTAAGTTAACTCCCTAACTACATGATTTTAGGTTCAGTTCCATTACATGGCACTTTGGACAAATGTCTTCTACAGCCTTAGGCTGACCAGTCTTGTGAATGGTTTTGGAAAAGAGTAATTGAAAGAAGCCTCTTGTATGTGTGTATAATAATAATAATAATAATAATTGTGTACAGTGCTCAGGTGCACTACAACTCATCTAAAGTGTATATATAATCAGGTGTAGTTTCGACGGATTTCGGGAAGCATGAGGGCCTTAAAGGATGCAGTGTCATGGCAGTCAACAACTGATGCAACCCTGAGCGTGAAAAAATGTTTCCGAAAGTCATGGGAGCTGTGCTGTTTTCTGACTTTGTAGGCATGTCCACGTGTGTTAGACACATGGAGATCAAAAAGGTGTTCAGTGTTGTTGTTGGTGAGGTGGTTGATAACCTTGTGGGTGTTTACCAAGTCCGTCGCCAGACGCCGGAGCTTCAGTGAATCCATGCCCAGGGAAACAAGGCGCTCAGAATATGGTAGGTGTCTGATGGAGGGTATGCGTTTGGTTGCACGTCTCTGGACAGATTCCAGGAGGTCAATGTTCTGAGCAAGATAGGGATTCCAAACTGATGATGCGAATTCCAAGTGTGGTCGTACCATAGCTGTATACAGTTTTAAATAGATGGCTGGAGAGCGGCTAACAAAAGTCTTGCTGAGTGATGCCAAGACACCCTCGGCCTTCTTGACAATTTTAGAGATATGTTTTGTCCAACGCAAATCACTGCTGACAGTGATGCCTAGGTCACGCTCGCAAGAGGATTTTTTGATATCAGTGTTGTGGAGGGAGTATGTGGACGCAGGGTTTTTTCTCCCAAAATGCATGGTGGTACACTTGTCCACAGCCAGTTTCAGTTGCCAGTCTGTGATCCATTGCTGCATTGTGTCTAGGTCTGATTGCAGGAAGAGTTGTAGACATCAGGATCAGTCCTCTTGATTTCAAGGTACAGCTTGATGTCGTCTGCATATTTCAATACTGTGGCATTCTTTAAATTGGCATCTATGTCATTAATGTATGCCACAAACAGGAGGGGACCAAGGACAGATCCCTGTGGTACACCCGATGACATCTCATATGGTGTAGAGTGCTGTCCTAGAACTGTGACTACCTCCTTTCGGCTGAGGATGAAGGATTTCAACCAGTTAAAAAGGTCATCCCCCACACCCATTGCAGAGAGTTTCACCATAAGCCTTTTGTGTGGCACAGAGTTGAAAGCCTTAGCAAAGTCAAGGTAGACAACATCCACCCATGAGCCACTGTCAGTGATCTGAGTAATGTCCTCAAGGAACTCGACAAGCTGGTCACTGCAGCTGGAGTTAGGGACAAATCCATATTGTGAGGGTCGGATGAGATTGTGAGAGCTCCAGAAGTTCCAGAGTGTTTCTCTGACACATGATTCCATCAGTTTTGCAATACAGCTAGTGAGACTGACTGGGCGATAGTTGACAGGTGATGTGCGGTCACCCTTTTTGAACAGAGGAATGACACTGGCAGTTTTCCACTGCTCCGGAGTAGCACCATTGTTGAGACAGTACTGGAAAAAAATAGAAAGCTGGTGTAAAAGGAAGTGCCTGCCACGTTTGAGAAGCAGGTATGTAACTCCATCGAGACCAGGGGAGGCATAGTTGCGCTTATTTTGAAGGTGACGTCGCAGCATTGCAGGTGTAAATTCCATAGTTGTTATGGAGTTTGCTGTTAGTGATGGTGAAGATGGTACATTTTGACTTTCGACAGTGAATATGTTTGCATAGCACTCGGCAATGAGTTCTGCGCATTCCTTGGGGTCGTCAGTGATCTGGTTCGTGTGAGGGTTGCAAAGAGAGCCCACTGGAGAGTGAGGTCTCTGCTTTGAATGCACATATTTCCAGAAAACCTTGCTGTCAGGATTGGCTGCTATGCACTGTTCAAATTCAAGCACTGCATTTTTTGTCACTTGCTTGAGATGGTTGGAGGATTTATTCCGCTTCTTCCTGTTGATGTCTGATTTATGCAACTTGTATTCCTGTTCAGTAGTCCGACGTTCCTTCCTGGCAAGTCGGACCGCTGAAGTTTCCCAAATTGCCCTTTTGGGGCGGTTCTTCTTTTTTTGTTTACGTGGCACTGATGCTGCACATACTGCCCATATTGAGTCCAGGATACTCTGGAGTATAGTATTCACATCTCCAGAGTTGTAGAATTCACGCCAGTTTGGGTGCTGTAGTTCAGTGTGGTACAGGTTCCAATCTGCTCTCTTCCAATCGAAGGAAGCAGATTGGAGATGGTTCAGGTGTTTGTTGCCCGCAAGAGCCAGATTGGCGATGATCATAGCATGATCAGAGTCACCTAGAGGTTCCTCCGTAGTGCAATTGATAACCGCTTCAGGAGTTGTGGTGAAGAGAGGTCCAGGTGTTGTCGCCTCTTGTTGGAGAGGTGACTACTTGTGACCAGTTTGAGTCCAGCACAAGCTCAACAAAATCGTTTGCACTCTGTGGCCAACGGAAGGTTTCCCAATCGATCTCAGGATGATTGAAATCGCCTGCAATAAACACATAAGTGGCTGTTTTCCTGGCTGCAGCTCGGAGGATGTTGCAAAGCTGTGTGTCCTGATGGTAATTTGGGGGACGATAAACAACGCCAAGCAGGAGTGTTGACATGGTCATACGTACGTCACAGAAAAAAACTTCTTCTTGTGATTCGTTCAAATCGGCACAAGGAATTACCAAAAAATTTGAACGAACGTAGACCATCACACCACCACCACGGCGGTTAGTGCGGTCCTTACGGAAGAGGTTGTACCCCGTGATGTTGAAAACCCATCACAGAGTAAGGAATGCGCCCATGTTTCCGTGACAGTGATGAAGTCAGGGTCAACACTTCTGACGTAGGCGTTGAACAAATGTATTTTGTTGCATAAACTGCGAGCATTTAAGGACAACAATTTGTACCCTGCTCACAGTTTATGATGGTGTGTGGAGGATGGCAGATTGTCCTGGCTTAGTTTCCCTGAGTTGCTGTAGTCTTTTTAGTTATTGTGGGTAGAGAGCACTCAGACCAGCTGGTATCTCTCTTCCACGTTTCATCAGTCTTGACAAATCTCCAGATTTGTCCATCTTCCCGAAGACTGAAGCTTTCCTGTAGAGCTGAGTTCCTATTCAGGGAAGCCGCTACACGTAGCTTCGGACGTAGATCGGACGGTAAGCCTGGGCGTGTTCGGAAGGTGGTCCGATTTTCACGCCCAGCTTTAACTGAGGCCAGATGGTAAGAGGTTGCCTCAGTGTGGTCCGAAAAAGACAGCTTGATGAGCCTAGGTTTTGGGCCAGGTCGTCCAAGGCGGATAGCACCCGTTGGGGGAACGCAGCCTAGGTCTTTGGCTGAGTTGGCAGCAAATGCCTGAAGATCAGCCATGTCTTCAGGCACCCCAATGGCAATGACTTCATGGGTAGCAGAATCCGCGGTCTTAGATGCGACAAGAGGTACAGGTACAGGGAGGTTCTTTTCAGCAGAGCATTCCGATAAGACCCCTCATTGTGGAGTCCAACCTGAATGGTTGCTTTTATTCCTGCTACTTCCCCTCTTAAAGCACAGATCGATTGTTGCAGTTCTGCAAGAACCGCACTGGTCAATTGGTGTTGTTGTTGTTGCTGCTGCTGCTCTGGTTGTGGTTGCTTTTGTTGTTGCTGCTGTTGTTGTTGATGTTTTGTTGCGCTGCTGCTCTGGTTGTGGTTGATTTTGTTGGTTTGCTGCTGCTCTAGTTGTGGTTGATTTTGTTGTTGCTGCTGTTGCTGTTCCGCCTCCTCCACGGGAGTGAAAGGGGGAGACACAATCGTCGGTTGTGGAGGCACGCAGGCCTGACACTGAAAAGTCCAAGATTTAAGCTGAACCATCTTCCAGAGTCTATCCATCATAGCATTATGATGGCTCTTTTTTTGGCCTGGGATCTTCTGAAAGTCCGTGGCACATTGGAGGCAGACAGAGATGAGGCATGTCCCACATTCGACCCAGCGATTACGGAACGTATTTTCGGGTTCCGTACAGATGTGGCAGGTGTGATTTTCTGGGCAGTGTTCTATTTTGGAGCAGCGACCAGTCTTATCGCACGCCGCTATGGATTCCACCATGGCGATTCTGTTGCTTCTGGTCATCCGTAGAGACAGAAAATGTAAACAACAATACGATGTGTGTGTGTGCACTTGCACGTGCATGCTCATTTACATTTACACTTCAAAAATCACTGAGTTACAAGTGATGACATTGTTGACATTTCCTCTGTCAACAAATTGCCCCCTGATTTTGTGTGTTCAAAGACATATAGAATAAGAAATCTCTCAGTTGAAAGACAAATAAGGGTTCATGACAGGGAGAGCATCCAGTTATAAAATATTTGTCTAAACCATGCTATCATGGAAAAATGGATGTGAATTGTTTTGTTGTTTGTATATCTTTATTATTTCTTTTTTTTACATCAGGAACTGGAAGCAGAAGTACAAAACAAAACTAAAGCTAAGGTTTGTTGCTCTTTTAATAATTCTAAGATGGCTTATTGAAACATAATCATAGTTATTTGACATGGTATACATGCAGGCATAGCTGTATGGTTAAGAAGCTTGTTTCTCAAGGTTGTGGTCTCAGATTCTGTCTTACTGCATGACATGGACTAGTAAATGGGAGATTGAGCAATGGGGAGTGGGTGAGAGGGTGAATATAACGAAGGAAGAACAAGTGTTGTGGTAGATAAAGGGTGACCATTTATGCAGAGAAGGGGAACTGAAGAGAACAGTATTTTTCATATATATATATATATTTATATAATAATAATAATAATAATAATAATAATTGTGTACAGTGCTCAGGTGCACTACAACTCATCTAAAGTGTATATATAATCAGGTGTAGTTTTGGCGGATTTCGGAAAGCATGAGGTCCTTAAAGGATGCAGTGTCATGGCAGTCAACAACTGACGCAGGCAGTTTATTCCATGCTTCAGCAACTCTGAGCGTGAAAAAATGTTTCCGAAAGTCATGGGAGCTGTGTTGTTTTCTGACTTTGTAGGCATGTCCACGTGTGTTAGACACATGGAGATCAAAAAGGTGTTCAGTGTTGTTGTTGTTGAGGTGGTTGATAACCTTGTGGGTGTTTACCAAGTCCGTCGCCAGACGCCGGAGCTTCAGTGAATCCATGCCCAGGGAAACAAGGCGCTCAGAATATGGTAGGTGTCTGATGGAGGGTATGCGTTTGGTTGCACGTCTCTGGACAGATTCCAGGAGGTCAATGTTCTGAGCAAGATAGGGATTCCAAACTGATGATGCGAATTCCAAGTGTGGTCGCACCATAGCTGTAAAGATATTCCCATTTTATTATAGAGGTCTCATATTAAACAGAAGTGTTGTAGATTTTCTTTAAAACATGTTTCATTAAATATACAGATATAGATTTAGTGACCCAAAGTTAATTTTACAACAGTGGTGCCCCTGCATGACTACAGCTTTAAAGTTGAAACAAGCTAAAGAGTTAATAGCTGCAGACATGGCTGTGTGATTAAGAAGTTCACTTTGCAACCATGTGGTTTGGGTTTCAGTCTCACTGCATGGCACCTGGGGTAAATATCTTCTACAGCCCTGAGCCAACCAATAACTTGTGAATGAATTTGGTTGAGTGTGTGGAAACCTATTGTATGTATATGTGCATATTCATATGCATCCTATCTCCACTGTTTGACAAATGGTGTTGCTTTGTTTCTGTCCCCATAATACAGCAGTTCAGCAACAGAAGCTAATAAAATAAGTAGCAGACTTAAAACTTACAAGGGTAGATTTACCTCAACTACATCCTTCAGAGTGATACCCCAGCATGGCCGCTGTTCAATGACTGAATCAAAGTTAAAAATAAGAACACCCTAACCCCAGGCCGCTATGTGTGTATATTGTTGTGACTTTGTAGATTGCCTCAAGTTAAACAAGTTAAAGTAATTATGTTTTATTTTTATAACAGGTCTCTCTTCCATTATCTCGATCTGTGAGTGTAAATCGAATGCAGGGCAGATCAGCAGAAACAAAGTAAGCTATTTTCTTCAACTTCATTGAAAAGACCAAGTGAATACTGTGGTGGTGGGGGGGGAGGTTGTGTGTGTGGGTGCCTTTACTTTCTTTTTTTCCCTTTGTTTTTTTTTTCTTCATGGCTACTTGGTTAAGGATTTTGCTTCCCAACAACATGATTTCAGGTTCAATTTGAATGCAGATCAGCTTTACCCAGTGTCTTATGTATTCCCAGGCCAACAAAAACCTTGTGAGTGGATTTGGTAGATAAAAACTAAAAGAAACCTTATATGCCTGCCCCTTTCTTCACACCTGCATTCATGCAACCCATCCAACCATTCAGCATCTTTCTCTTTCCCTCCACTTTTCTCCAATACAGTGCCATCCTTACTATTCTGCTACTCCCCCTTCATCGGTCACCCTTACCCCTTATCCACCATTCACTATTTATATCCCTCAATCCTACTCAATCTCTACAGTTGTCACCTAACTTTCCCTACCTCCCCTACTTATCCACTCAACACATATCCTTCATTCACTTGAAACTTCCAACCATCCACACTCCCATTTCTTCTGTTCCCATTCACTTCTACTCACCTTGAGGGTCCCCACAGATGCCTTATCACTGCTATTTTCATCTCTTTCCTGCTCCACCCTAATTGCTTGCCACCCTCTCTTTTAAAACAGGAATAGCTATATAGTCCCTCTGCAGCAAGAAACCCGTTCTGCTCTGGCCCCTTTTCTCATTCTTTAACCTCTGATCTTTTTGCATAAAACCATCCCTCTTGAGGTTTGTAGTCTTGCAAGCTGCATGACAATCTCACTAGTACTGGTACCTTTAAAAATAGTATTCAGTGCATGCTATAAAGTAGTTGGCATTAGGGAAGCTTCCAGCTGTAGAAACCATGTTAAAGCAGACACTACAGCTTAGAACATGGATATAAAATGATAATGATAGTGTGACTGCATTATGATAGTGTTGTGAAATTCCACATTTAGTTACCAAGCAACATTAAGATTTGTTAATTAAAGATTCAGTTATATTGTGCTGTGCTTTATTTCAATTTATACTAGGTTTACCTTCACCCTTCTTCTTTCTCAATAACTGATAAATACCAAGATATTGCTGAAGATTCAACTGTTGAAAATTCAGACAATTTGCATGAAACTAGGTTATCAATTTAATTAATAGGGCTTTATGTATGGTGGACGGACACGGACACACACACATACCGTCTTATTTTAATGTCCATTTTTCCATGCTTGCATGGGTCAGAGGAAAATTTGAGATTTTCTGTGGCTGGAGACTTTTCTATTACTAACTCTCGCCTGCTTCCATAAAGTGTAAGTCTTGTTGATTGGACTAATGTACTGCTAAAATTATTCTTACTACATAAGAATGTGACCAAAAAATACCTATTTACTTGTGTATAGGTTTCACTATTTTATACTAGATTTTAACCAAAAAATCTACAGTGTGATTTATACAGAGGACAAAGCTGATATCAAGTTTGAATATGAAGGAAAAATTTTGTACCAAGATTTAACACTAAATTAGGGGTACCATTTATACATGAGTAAATATGATGTCTCTGAATCCATCTATTTTAATGAATAATTTCACAATTTCAAGAAAACATTTTTTTCGGTTGGTCTGTCCTTTATTTTTTGCTAACTCAACAAGTGTACTAAGGTCATTTTTCCTGCCAACACAGGTGTTAAGTTTTGTGGTCCCCATGATCTACAAAGCTGACCCCTTTTTGCTTGATTGTTTGTATCCATTCATAATCTCTATCCTCACTTTGTCCATCTTTAGCTATATCTTTCTTGGTCATCTACTTCTACATTCATTTTCATCACTCTTTTCACCCAGTCATTTTCATCCTTTCTCAGCACATGACCTCATCATTTCATCACATTTCTCTTCACTACATCCATCACCAGCTCAATTCCCATCATTCTCTGTGAATGTTGGAGTACATCAGGAGCCAGTCTTATGCCTGCTACTATTTGTAGTTAAGTGGAGGTGCTGATTCAAAATGTAAAGGAGGGAATTGCTGTACACAGATGTTATGGTGTTAAAAACAGAAAGTATAGATGGAAAGAAAATATAAATAGATGGCAGGATTGTATAGTGGAAAAATAAAGTATAAAGTAAATATCAGAAAGACAAAAGCCAGAGCAAGTGGTAAAGTTTGTAGCAAGGTGGAAAGAACAGGAATGACCTACAACTATAATGTACAGAAAAGGTGTTGTAGTAAGCTTCCGTAAATGTTGAATATATGCTAGCTAGATTCATTGAATATGTAGTGTATGAAGCAATGTGTGAAGATTATTAACCAATGTAACAGCAACATTTAAGTATAATGTGTGTAAATAATTGGGCTGCAGGTGAGAGAATGTGAAGTTGGATCTTGGAAATGGCATGAGAATGGAAAATGTGAAAATGTTTGACACGTAAAAGGCACCCATGCCAGTGACACATAAAAGGTACTCAGTACACTTTGTGGAGTGGTTGGCATTTAGAAGGGCATCCAGCCATAGAAACCAAGCCAAAACAAATTGGAGCTTGGTGCAGCTCTCCTGCTCACTATCTCCAACCAAAACGTCTAACCATACCAGCATGGAAAATTGATGTCTATTGGTAGCAGCATCAGCTGTTGTTTTTGTTGTAGAAAAAAGAGGGTAGAATATAGTGACAGAGGCTAGAGTGAAATATACATGTGAGATGTTCTGGGTATTTAGTGGCATGCTATAATGAAGAGGGGAGTGTCGCTGAAATTGAAAAGAAAGTTGGATGCAGTTGGTGTGAGGATCACTATGATTTATAGAAGTGAGACATGGGTAATGGATATGGAGCAGTAGAGAAGGCTAGGGAGGAAAAATAGGAATGAGAACTAGCATATTGTTGAGAGAGAGAAGAGAGACAACTGCAGAGTATGTTTGATACTAATTATGAGGTGTTTCTTTTTTCTTCTTAATTTTTCAGCGAAAAGACAGAAGAGAAAATTCAAATACTCCAACAAGATAAAGCTCATCTAGAAGCTCGTGTGTCTACACTGGAACATATTGTTGAAGAATACCAAAGCAACATAACTGCCTTAAAAGAAAACATTAAAAAGGTGTGAAAGAATACATTTCCTATCAGCTTATTCTGAACTCCTCTACCAAATAGCAGTGAATGAGGAAGAATCATTAGAGCATCAGATAGAACCCCTTGCAGTATTTGTTCCCACATTGTTCTGAGTTCAAATCCTACCATAGCCTACATCAGTGGTAGACTTAAATCACTTGGCATTTTGGATACCTTTAGTGGACCCCACTGTTGCATGCATTCAGGCCAGGTCTCCTGTTTCAGAAAACCATGCAATCTCTCTCTCTCTTCCACCAGTCTTGGAGACCCTGTAAGGGGTCATGGACTGGGCTTTATTTAAAATGAATCAATCTAATATTTGATATTTGGGATTTTAGATGTTTTGTGTAAGGAATTCTTGCAATATTTAGCCGTAAATCTTGGCATTCTGAGTTCACACCCCCATTAAGGTCAGTTTTGGCTTCCATCTTTCCAGGGTCGATATAATTGACTATTGACTATACCCTCCCTCAAAATTTGTAGAAATCAATGTTATTTTATGCTACAAAACCAACATAAACTATAAATTCCCTGAACAAGTCTAACCTTTAATGGAACTAGAATTTCCATAGAAAATAACTCCAAAACAATGAAAATACAAGAAAAAAAAGTTTACTACTAAAAACATATACAAATGAACAAACACAACAAATGTAGACTTCACATCTTCAGCTATTTAACAGATATCATTATAGTTTCAACACCTGAGCAGTACCATTCAGTAGGGTGGTATCAACAGTGTCAAAAATATAAACACTGCTCGGGAACAGTTGACAAGAAGCAGTAGGGGTGGGGTTGTAAGCTCAGTGTGTTCTAAGCACAAATACTAACAAAATCTCCAACATAATTTTCACAAAATTGCAGCCATCAAACATAGATATATAATTTGTTAATATTTGAGATTGCTAAGAAAAACAAAATTTTTATCAGAAATTTTTGTTTTTAATTTATTTAGAATTTTCAACTCTTCAACTCACTTAAAAATGTCTTATAAATTGAGAAAGAAACATGAAAAATAACCAGAAAATTTTATATTTTTTTAATAACTTTCAGTTATTTATTCTGGTGTCCTATCATTTAGTTTGTCTTCTGTTTTTCTAATCATTTTAATTTTGATTTTATATTTTTTGTAATTTTTGCCTTCTGGCATTTTTAGCAAGACAAATCCAACAAAGAACTTGTAAAAAGTTTAACAGAAGAATTAACATCTTGGGAAGAAGAAGCATCTAAAATGAAAGAGCGTCTGTTGTTACAAATTGATAAGATAAAAACACAGAGAGATAAAGCTGAAGATAGACTTCAAAGCTCTCAGGTAACTTTTTTTTTTAATCTTTGAAATTATTTTTGATTAATTCTTTATTCTAAAAATTAAAGAATAAAAATATTAGTTTGATTTCTCCTCTTTAAGTTATTTTCTTCTCCTACTCCATGAGTCACATTTTCAAGTAGCCTTCTATTTATTTCACTGCTACCTCCACCACTATCTTGGAGAAGTTTCAAAAATGGTGGGATGCCAAACTAAATATTGTGCATTTTTACTTTCTGAGTTCAAATCTTGCCATTGTTTACATCACCTTGCATCTCACTGTGGAGGATTAAATTATTACCATGCTTATATTGCAGTCAGCTTGATCAACTGTAGCCTTCTCCAAATCAGTGGTTCTCTGACCAAAATATTTATCATTACCATATCTGATGGCATAAAAGACACACCCCAATTTCAGCTCATCATACTCACCATCATTTTAACATCCACTTTCCCATGCGCACAGAGGCCAGACAAAATTTTGTTAAAGCAGATTTTGTATAGTTGGATGCCTTTCTTGTCACCAACCCTCACTTATTTCCAAGTAAGGTAATATTTCCCCATGACCAGACATGTTTCCATGGAAGATTGGAAATGAGGGACACCATTTATATGATTGTGACATATTTTTGCAATTATTGGATGGTGTCGATGCATGGGGACAATACTGCACATGCACACACAGGTTTATAGTAGAAGACACTTTCTGATATTTAAGAGAGAAGATTTTGATGCATTAAAGCTTATGAGAAACCCAGCTTTACATATTAAACCTGGCATGAGTTTTGGAGACATTTTTATGTGGGGGTGGGGTTTTATATGTCATCAAATACAGATCTGTTTCACTTTTTCGTCTCCATCTTTCATTTAATTACCACACACACACACACACACTCATTTTTGTGTATATTTTATTTCTCCATTTTTATTTTTTTTAATATCATTTATGTATAATGTATGAATAAATGATGGTTTCAAACTTTGGCACAAAGCCACTGATTTTTTTAGTTTATATCATCAACCCCAGTACTTAACTAGTCCTATATTTTATTAACCCTGGCAGAATGAAAAGTAAAGTTGGCAGAATTTGCACTCAGAACAAGTCTCAAGAGAAATAACACTAAGCATTTTATTCAACACACTAATGATTCTGCCAGCTCACTGATTTAATCTAGATATTCATAATGCCAGTTATGTATAAATAATAATGATTCATTGAATCAAGTTGGACTGAAATATTTTTATAATTAATTATGTGGTGATTTGGCAAAGTCATTAGGACATCAGGTAAAATGCTTTGCATGATTTCTTCCAACTTTCTGCACTCAGTTCAGGGTCAATAAAAAAATGTACCAATCCAGGATATTCGATTGGTGGAACTATAAGAATGTTAAACCTGATGCCTTGTGGTACTTGATCCAGTTGTTTGCATTTTGGATTCAAATCTCACCATTGCTTACTTCACTTGATTTAACACCACCACCTGGCACATTGGGTACATTTAGTTAACTCTGATGCAAGCATTCATTTCAAGGTTCTAGTTTGAAAATACCTTTCTCTCTCCTCCATTTTGGAGGCCCTGTAATGAATCATGGGCACTGCCTTCCCTCTTGACATTGTACAGAATCTAGCTCAGCAGCAGGTGTAACTGTGTTGTTTAGAGGTTCTCTTTCTAAATGCATAGTTCTGTTCTTGATCCCACTGCCCTGCATCGTGGGCAAATGGCTTCTACTATATTCATAGATTGACCAGTACCTTGAGGCTGAAATTTATTACTAGACAGAAACCACAAGGATGTCCAATGTATATATGCATATGTATGTCTGTGTGTCTTTCAGCAAGGAAACCAAAAACAGTGCATTCAAATAATAATTATAATCATCATCATTTAGTGTCCATGTTCCATACTAGCAAATTGGTTGGTTTGACAGGATTCAATTCCAAAGACTGTCATTCTCCAATGTCTACTTTGGCCAACCACTTCACAGTGTATTTTTGATGACACTAGCACTAGTGAGGTCACAAAGTAGCTTGCAAGGCTACAAACTCTAGGAGAGATGACTTTATGTTGGGAGATAAGCTGCCAGAGCAGACTTGGTTTATTTTTGTAGAGGAGCTAATGACTATTCACATTTTAGAAGAGCAGATGGGAGTGATTGAGCTGAATCTGAGAAAAATAAAAATAGTGGTGATAAGACACTGAATGGACTCTTAAAGTAAAAGGTGAGTGGAAGAGAGTAAGGACAGGAGAAAAAGAATGTGGGTTAGAGGTTGCAAGAGTGTATGGGAGAAAGGAAATGGATGAAGGGGTGAGTGTAGTAATGAATGAAGCGTAAGTGTTGAGGGGTGGATGCAGTAAATGGTAAATAAGGGATGGGGATGTAGAACAGCAGAATAGTAATGATGAGAAAGTAGATTGGAGACAAATGAGAGAGGTGACATGGTTGGATAGGTTACTAGAGTGAGGAAGTGAGGAGCAGGTGTAGTACATGGGGAAAGTACTTATTACCTGCGGTTTACATTATGAAGCACATAAAAAAAACTACACGCTTTTTTTTTTCTTTTTAAACTTTCTTTGTGCAGTCTGATCTTGAAAAATGGCAGCAAGAAATAACAAAATCAGAGGAGAATCTTGTGGATTATCATAGGCAAGTCAAAGTGCTGCAGAAAGAACTGGAAGAAACCCATCGCAGTTGGAGTCAAACTCAGTGGGAGCTGGACAAAATTAAGCGGGAACATGATAAACTTGAGCATGCTTATATAGAGATCTCCAAGAAGTTGGCAGACAACAACATTGACCAAGAATCTGTGTCGGTAAGTAGAGAAATATTGGAAGAAAAAGAGAAATCTCTTCCACTGCTGCTTTTACAACTTTGATCCCATTTATTTGAAGTAGTGGGGAGATAGGAAATATCTTTGGTGGGAGTATTGAAATCATCATCTGTACTCTAACAGTCCTCTCTCTATCCTTTCTTTCTATCTATCTCTCATTCCCTTCTCTCTCTCTCTCTATTCCTCCTTTCACTCTCTGTCCCTCTCCTCTATATATATATCCCTCTCTCTACATCTCTCTTTGTCCCTGTTCCCTCTCTTCCTTCCCCCTTTTCCTTCTCCCTCTCTCTCTCTTCCTTTCTCTCTCCTTTCCTCCCCTCTCTCTTCTTCCTCCTTTCTCTCCTTCCCCTCATTCCAGCCCTACTTTTCTCTTCCTGTATCCCTCCTTACATTTCCTGTTCCCCCACCCCCATTTCTCTTCATTTTCCCTCTCTTTCTTTCACTCTCTCTGTTATAATTTATGAAACCCCATTACTTCTTCTCCTTCTCTCTCTCTTTCACTGTACTTTCTCTTCATCTCCCTGAATTATTCTATCCTACTCCACCAACTCTATTCTATTTCACCCACCTTTCTCTCTCTCCTTCCCCTCCACCTATTTCCTCTTTGATGTTATAATACACTATCACAACCTCCCTTCCATCACTGTATCAGCATTACTTACACTTTAAACTGAACTTGATTCTTCACTGCATTCTGATATATCTGGTTCTTGCACAGTTTCTTTACATCACTGTTTCTGCCAAGAATCAGTCAGTAACCTAGGTGCCACAACTCAACTCAACTTGCTCTTCTACAAACTACTTCCTGCTCCCCTCCCCATGTCATTCGACTTGATTATTTCTCTTACCTTGTGTGTTTTCTCTGAATACACCTGTGTGTGTGTATGTGTGTGTGTGTCACAAGCATGCAAACATCCTTATCGTATGTGAAATATATGTTCAATATGTGCATGCAAGTGTATATATGTACACATACGTTTGTGTGCGTGTGTATGTATATATATATATATATATATATATATATACTGTATGTGTGTGTGCATATATATATATATACACACACATACATACATATGCGTGTATATATATACTCTCATACTAGTATGAAAATCAATGTTCAACACCTGAGTGAATATTTTACTTGTTTGGTGTGAAATGAAGCAATTATGGATCATCTGTCATTATTGATTCCAAGACTCCAATCTCTTCCTCTCCACTGAGCTCTTCCCAACCCTTCAAGTTTTGCTTTTAAGTCTTAGAGTTGATGGCTGGAGGAGTGGAGGAAGTGGAGTGGGGAAACTGTATTTTTTTTTACTGACAACCTAACACCTCTTGTATCTAATTCTCATTACATTTCTCTATTAACATAACTAAAGTTTGAAATCTAAACTTTTAAGATATTACGTTCAGTAATTCCTCTGGTGTTTACTGTTGTGTTGTTGTTGGTGTTGGGTTTTAACGCATGCGTGCACTTCAAGGTTATTAAGAATGTACAGTGGAAAATGCAGGCACGTTTTGAGCTACCGTCTGCCCACAATGTGGATGTAGGAGCCCTTTTGGATGCTTACCAGGTAATTTTTTAATGCCTTTATACGCACTCATAACTCATATTCTTAGTAAATCTCTTGAAATAGTATACGCTAGAAGTGTATCTCTTGTTGTTCTCAATCTTAACAATCTACAATGCTAGAGCTTATCTCCATTTCTGTAACCTTCATTGGATGTTTTACTTTTTCAAGGTACTCTGTTGGGTACCATTTCCACTCAGTCCCATCCACAACTTCTCCCTCTTCTCCTGCCACCCTCACTGTTTCTCACTTCTTAGAACTAACCGTCTGACATTCCTTCCTCATTCAAACTTTTCCTAGAAACATTGACTTGCAAATGTTAAAGATGAACATTAACAACACCAAATTCCCACCACCACCACCTCCAACAACACTAACTGAGCCTGTGAACATCATTAGTATGGCTCCTCTTCCCCTGTCTAACTTATTTTAATCCTTTTGGTACCAGCCTAACTAAGACTGCTTCTGCTTCATTGATACAAACTTTCTGCTTTAAAATGATCTAAATTAAAACGATAAAATGTGTCCTTCTGTCTCTCCAAGAAATCATCATTATTATTATTATTATAATTATTATTATTATTGCTTTTGTTGTTATTTTTATGAAAATTTATCTTGACTATGTTCTGAGTTCAAATAATGAAGTCAGCTCATTGATTTAGCATGCAAAGTGGTTGAGTATTCCACAGACATAGGTAACCTGGGGGGGCGGTAATTCTCCGGTAGAATCACTATGACACATGTGTGACAAGACTGGAACTTTGAATTACTGTTGCAATCCACCCAACAGGCTTCCATACAGTTTTCGTCCACCAAGGTTTTCTCACAAGATTTGGCTTGATCTAAGGCTGTGGTATAGGCACTTATCAAACATGTTATGTTGCGGGATTGAACGCAGAACCTTTTGGTTGTAAAATAAACTTGTTAACCATTCAGCCATGCCTGTCTGCATCAACAGTCAAATGTGGGTTAAAAATTATTAGAAATTATTATTATTACTATTATTATTATATTATTATGAGCTGACAGAATAATTAGTGCATCGAACAAGATACTGAACAGCATTTCTTTCCACACTTCATGTTCTTTGTTCAAATCCTGCCATGGTGAACTTTGCCTTTTGTCCTTTTTGGGGTTGTAAGTAAAGTACCAGTTAAATATACTGGTATTAATGTAATCCATTTCCACTACCACCACCCCCAAAATTGCTGTCCTGCCAAAAATTGAAACAATTATTATTATGATTATCATCATCACTAGCATCAAAGGTGTAGAGCTGGCAAAGTCAGCTGAGCATCAGAAAAATGCCATAGGTTATTTCCTCTAGTGCTTTACATTCTGAGTTCAAATACCAGTGAGTAACTTTGTCTTTCATCCTCTCAGGGATGACAAAATTAAGTTCCAGTTAAGTATTGAAATCAGTGATATAGACTAACCCCAACCACACCTCCTCCACAAAATTGCTGACTTTGTGCCTAAATCCCAAACCATTATTATTGTTATTAAAACTACTACTTGAAATCCTATAGGAATGTTTAAGTAATTTATTATACGTAGTTAAAAACTATAGTGATACAGAAAATAGTTAATTGCAAAGTAATGGTACAGTAGCAGCTTATTAGTAGTTTTCTTTGGTGTAAACCATGTTGGTCAGAATGGTCTCCCATGAGAGAGATGGTGGGGTTTGGAGCAGATTGGTAGTTACTATCATTTCTGGAGTATAACGTGTTGCATGCCCAACCCCGATGTAAAGAATGAAATGCTGTAGTTAATCTGTTGTTTCCATTTACATTGAATATGCTTTTAAAAGTACTTGCTTGAGATATTATTTTGTCAAACCCAGACAGGAAAAAGATAAAGTTAACTTTGGCAGGATTAGAACTCAGAAACTAAAGTGAAGTATTTTAAATGTTGCAAGCATTTTGTCTGCTTCTTTATATTCTGAGTTCAGATCCTACCAAAGTCAAGTTTGCCTTTCATCTCTCTGAGGTCGATGAAATAAAGTACCAATCAAGTACTGAGGTCATTAGAACCAACTAATCCCCTCCCTCTAGCCTTGTGCCTGAATTACAAACAGAAATTTTGTCCAGAATTCTAACAATTCTGCCTAAAGTGACTATATCTCTGAGAAAGTGTTTGAACATTCAATGGTTTCTTAAAATAACAAATACCCTGCAGTAGCCTCTTTAATTAATAGGCAGCAGATAACTTAAGGATTAAAGAGGAGAATACCATCTCATCACTGTCATCAAAGTTGCGTAGTGTGTGTATTTACTATTGCTGCCTCCATAGCAGCTGTTATTTGCTGCTGAAATTACATATATACAGAAAATAATATTGATCTATTATTG
The DNA here is from genome assembly GCF_006345805.1 of Octopus sinensis. Classification (NCBI taxonomy): domain Eukaryota; kingdom Metazoa; phylum Mollusca; class Cephalopoda; order Octopoda; family Octopodidae; genus Octopus; species Octopus sinensis. The sequence continues at coordinate 144,683,391 of NC_042998.1, read as the reverse complement.
ATGGCAACTTGATTCATAAGTTTGTCAAGACACAGCCACATGTCATCATGGCTTTGGTAACAAAATTTCATCTGAAAACTCCTAAACTCTAGTTGCATGGAAGTAGTATAGAGATTTTTTTTTTCTCTCCTATTAACTTTGATAACAACCTGCCTCAAATCACCTCTGGTACTAAGATGCAAACTTCCCATTTAAAGTGATCTAAATTAAATCTTGCATCAAAATTTATTGTTAAATCTTTTTCAAACACCATCTTGATAATGACATGGTTATTTATTAAATTCTACATTATTTCCAAAATTTATTGGAAAAGTACAGACATGACTGTGCGTTTAAGAGGTTCGCTTCCCAACCACATAGTAAATTTGGGTTCAGTTCCACTGCATGGTATCATGGGCAAATCTCTTCTGCTTTAGCCTCAGCCTGACCAAAATCTTGCAAGTGGATTTTGTGAACAGAAACTAAAGGAAACCCATCATGTGCATTGGAGAAGGGTGTCTCCCCACTTCAACATAGTGTCATAGCTGTAAAAATGGGTCTCTGACATAAAAGTAGTGTCATTTATTTCTAGTATTTTGGATAAGCATATCTGGGCATAGGGTAATATTACCTTCCTTGAAAACAGGCAAATGTTGGTGACAAGAAAGGCATCCAGCTGTAGAAAATTTGCCTCAATAAAATTCTGTCAACCATTGAATGCAAGTATGAAAAAGTGGACATTAAAACAGCAATGAGGAGGAGGAAAGGTGGTTATTTCATCAGAGGTATGGTAACAAAAAGGTTAAGAGAGACTGATATATAATCTTCATTTGAATCAAGTTAACTAATTAATGAAACTATAAGAAAGATAAATTACGTGTGTTACTTGCATTGTTAGACACAGAATTAAGTTTAAAAGTCCGCTCGTGTTCGTTGCCAGCCTCGGCTGGCCCCGTGCCGGTGACACGTAAAAGCACCATCCGTTCGTGGCCGTTGTGCCAGCTCTGTCTGGCACCTGTGCAGGTGGCACGTAAAAAGCACCCACTACACTCGCGGAGTGGTTGGCGTTAGGAAGGGCATCCAGCCGTAGAAACACTGCCAAATCTGACTGGGCCTGATGAAACCTTCCGGCTTCACAGACCCCAGTTAAACCGTCCAACCCATGCTAGCATGGAAAATGGACGCTAAAGGATGATGATGATGAGAAAGATAGAAAAAAAAGTAGTTTTAGCTTTGTTCCAGAATAGTTTTGAAGTTATATCCTCCTCAGAAAACATGTGAAAGCCAACAACCAAAAGATTGTGATTGAATCCCAATCACATCTTAAGACCTCGGTGAATTTAAAACCAAACATGCTGTCTTAGTCTATTTATCTATATTTTTTTCCATTTACAGAACAAATCATCTTATAGTGCATTATAGCCATTGCAATTAAGATATGAGGAAAATTAGGAAACACATCATAAAGCATAGGAATTATGTTTGAAGAAGTGGGTCCCTTTACTTGGGTTGAGAACATTCAAGCTTTTTGTTGTTGGTGTTGCACAAAAACCATCTTCAGTACACTCTGTAAAGTGTAAGGTTGTGAGGAAGCATTAATCTTGTCAAAGATATGGCTACCTCTTTAGTGTTGGTGCCACAAAGAAAGCACTGAATACATTTGTCTATAAAATGATTATGCTAGGTTAGACATCTAGCAGTAGAAACCATGCAAGATGAAGTCCTTTGACCTGTCTAGGTGAGTTGTATCCTTGAATACATGCTGACTGACTGTAGACATAAACTGATGAAGATGAATATAGTCTAAAAGATATAACTGCTTAAGAAAACAAACTGGTATTAACATGTGAAAGTATTCCTATGTTGATTTAGATGGCTGTGATCAAGTTTACTGTTCCATAATGTAATATTACATAACATCTAACTGAAGAAGCTAATAACATTGATTGGTGCCTGAGAAAACTATTGATGTTACACATATATTTGGTGGGTTCTGTGGCAGACTGAAATATGACCTTATATTCTACAACATATATCACTTAAGATGTTTGCTGCTAGTTATTCTCTCTCTCTCTCTCTCTCTCTCTCTCTCTGCACTAGTTTCACATCAAACACTGATGGTAAAAAAAAGAAATTCAATACACATTGCTACATATCTAATCATTTGTTCTAAACTTTTCTTCATCTTGTTCATTCATTTCTCAGTTTTTCCATGTTAACATAGGGTAGACAAGGGCACTATTTAGGGGTGATGATTTATGGTTTACTTTTTCCTAGTAACATGTTTCAAAGTAAATCTTGTCTCATACATCTAGTAACTCTTTCTCAAAGTGGTTCAAGTGCAGCTATGTGTTTAAGAACTTTAGTTTGGGGTTCAATTCCTCAGAGTAACAATTTGGGCAAGTGTCTACTTCTATAGTTGTGAGCCAGCCAAAGCTTGGTGAGTGGTTTTGGTAGGTGGAAACAAAGAAACCTGTTGTATATGTATGTATGTATTATATGTTTGTATGTGTGGATGTGTTTCTATTTGTGTCTCCTTGCCTTGAATTGTATAATAGTTGTGAACGATTGTTACTCTCAGAGCAGCAATGTCATTCATTACCAATATTCTATGAAAGCATGTCTAGACATGAAGAAATATTACCTTACTTGAAAATAGATGGGAGTTAGTGATAGGAAAGGCATCCGGCTATAGAAGATATGCTTGAATAAACTGACTCATGCAAGCATAGAAAAATGGACATTGAAATGACACTGATAATGAAGAAATTATTCTCTTGTAGAAAATATTCACTAGATATATGTAAGACCCTTTGTGTTAGCCCTAAAACACCAACTGTAAGATTAACCTATGAATATTGTTGACCCTCACCAAAATACTCTCTGCAACTTTTATTGACCTTAAAAGAAATACAGTCAGCTTCTTGCTTCAACTTTAAATGAGATACTTATGTACAAGTATATCCAGCCAACACTGATGAATGATTCTAGCTTAACCCTTTCGTTACCAAACCGCCCAAAGCCGCCCGAAAAAAATTTTGGTTAATGTGACCAAACTGCCCAAAGCCGCCCGAATTTACCTATTCATATTTAAATGAGAATATCAGAGCAAATCTCTTTAGTACATTCGTGAAAACACGTATTATACTTCGTAAACAGTTCAACTACAGTTTTGTACAATAATCGAAGTGTAATTTTAATTCCGTGAATTTTGGGAGATTTTTTTCCAAAATTTGTTCCTATTGTGTTTTCAAAATTTGTAATTCTGACAAAAAATGGATACGAATTTCATTATATCAAGCAGCGAGTCAGAATTCGAAGGATTTTCTACTGAAGACCTTCATAAATCTAACTCTATGACTGAAAAAAAAAAGCATGTGGTATTTGATAATGAATCTGATGTTTCATTTTCCGAAAGTGAAAACAGTGAATCCGAGATCTCCGACAGCGATAAAGAAAATGAATTGGCACCTGAATGGAGTGAAAATTTTAAAACTGTTTCTTTCGGTGATTTTTCTGAAGAAACTGGACCAAGCCACAGACTTTCCCAGGAGAGTAAAGCCTTAGACTATTTCTTTTTACTTTTTCGAATGAGCCTATTTGAAATCATTACGGCGGAAATGAACCGTTATGCTAAACGTAAACAAAGCGAAAGAAACGATAGTTTGTGGTTTCCCACAACCTTAAATGAAATTAAGACTATTTTGCCATAAATATTATTATGGGTATCAGAAAGTTACCCAGAATAACAAATTCTATCGTAAAATTTTGTTGTATACCCAATTGAATATTAGCTAATAACCCATTTTCTATAGCGATGTTTGAACAAAATTTTAATAATTTTATATTTTGTTGAATTTACCTGTATCTACCTGCAATTAGAGTCACTCTGTGACAAAAATTATAGTATAGAATTGGTTGAGAATATTTCATTAAATTATCTTTCAAAAATCAGATTAATATATTGATAAATAAAAAAGTTATAGTTGTTTAATGAAACCAGACTAAATTTATGATTACGTTAGAAATTAATTGAAACACATAAGGGGTGTATTTTGGTCAGAAATATAGTAACGAAAGGGTTAATGATATACACTATGCTGGCTGCATGGTTTAGAAGTTACCCTCACTACCACTTAGTTTTGGGTTCAGTTCCACTGTGCAACGCTTTGGGCAAGTATCTTCTGTAGCCTTGTCAGTGAATTTGTTAATTGTGCAGATTCTTGTTCGTGTGTGTGTGTTCACATTTGTATGTGTTTGTTTACTGGAATTTATTCTATCAGTCTCTTTTTGCCCAAAAAAAGTCACTGATCAAATAAATAAGCTCCAAACTTTAAAAATATATATATGCAAGTACCAAGATTCATTGTATTGACTAAACCTTTCAAGGTTGTGCCCCAGCATGGCCACGCTCAAATGATAAAAACAAGTAAAAAATAAATGAAAAGAATCTATTTGTACTAACATGTATTACACAGATGATGCTTCTTTTTTTATTTTATTTTCCATTTTTAATTCATTTCAGAGCCTTCAAACAACCAACTCACACTTGTTAAATGAAGTGAAATTATATAAATCCAAAGAAGAAAAGGCTGTCCGAACATACAGAGTAAGTTATGGATTCATTATTATAATAGATGTATATAATTAAAACATTTCTGGGAACTGATTGCTAGAAATCATTGCTATAATGTTTTGTGTATTATTATTATTAAGGCAGTGAGAAGTACCAGTTAGGGCACTATGGTTAATGAAAGTGATGAGTCCCTTCTCCTCAAATTTCAAGCTTTGTGCCTATAGTAGAAAGAAAAAGATTATTATGAAGCAGCAAGCTAGCAAAATCATTAGAATGTCTGATGAAATGCTTTACAGCATTTCTTCCAGCACTTTGCATTCTGAGTTCAAATGTCACTGAAGTTTACTTTGCTTTATAATCTTTCAGGGTTGATAAAATAGAGTACCAATCAAGTACTGGGGTCAATATAATTAACTTGCACCCTCCTCTCAAAATTGCTGGTCTTGTGCCAATGTTAGAAAAAACTATTATTACAGCAACAAGTTGGCAGAACCACTAATGCATTGGACAAAATACTTACCAGCACTTCCTCCATCTCTTTATGTTCAGAGTTTAAATTCTGCTGAGGTCAACTTTGTCTTTCATCCATCCAGGATTGATAAAATAAAGAACCAGTCAACTGCTGTGGTCAGTAGTATCAACTAACACCCTTCACTTAGAATTGCTGGCCTTGTATCAAAATGTGAAACCTTTACTATTATTAATAAAGCAGTGAGCTGGCAGCATTTTTCCCACACTGGACAAAATGCTTTGAGTATTTCTTCCAGCTCATTCAGGTCAACTTTCATCCTTTCAGGATTAATAAATTGAGTACTAGTCAAGTACTGGGGGTAACGTAATCAACTAGCCCCTTCTCCAGTTGAGTACTGGGGTCAGTGTAATTGAGTAGTCCCTCCTCATGAAATTGCTGGCTTGTACCTAAATTTGAAACAACTTAATGGCAGCAAGCTGACAGAATCTTTACGACATCAGACAAAATGCTTAGCAACATTTCTGACTTTATATTGTATTCAGATGTCACTGAGGGCAGCTTTACCTTTCGTTCTTGAGGTATGAGAGTAAAAACAGTACCATTAGTATCTTGGAGCATTAGGCATGGTTTAAAAAAATCTCGAAACAAACATAGACACCATGCCAGAACTCAAAAAACTACATACTGCCCCAAAAATAGCTCTTCTAGGAACAGTCTGCATCTTGCACAAGGCACTATTAATTCAATAGAATAACTCTTCACGCACAACACACACCCTACACAACAAGCATCTAATAATCCAAAACAATTCAACTTGCACAACATATACTGTACAAGATTAAAGCTCAATAAAATAAAATAATACAATTCACATTACACACAGTAACATAACAAGACAAATTAAAGCCCTAACAGAACAAACTGGTGCAGTACACCACCAGGAGGAGTCTGCACTGTGATCCCCACAAAAATAAGAATGCTGCACATTCATCAGAAACATGGTGGTGCCACAAATTCATATGAAACTACCAAAGAAAAACTGTTCATAATGCTAACAATGATAATAATCCATTATATGCAATAGAAGCAGTATTCAATTTAAAATGCCATCTCTGTATCACACTTCATGTAAATACTTCCTTGAAAGGCAAATTTACCGTGGTATTTATCCAGAGATAACATCTCTTATGGACATACTTTGTTCAAAAACATATTAGGAGGACATGAAAATTGTTCTAGTAGCAGCTAGTGAGAATGTCAAATGCATTTTGGTTTCATTCAACAGTGTCTACTTACAGCCGACCACATACCTAGATGATTGTCGCCTCTATTATATAGGAAAATAGTGAAATATGTGTTTGAAGATGTCTGGTTTGTGGTTCCCTTGTCTTCACATTGTATGTTAGTTGTAACCAAGCAACTCCTTACAAGTAGTGCCATTTGTTTCCAGTTTTGCACGAAACTACATGCAGTCATAGGAAAATATTACTTTGTTTAGGAACAGGTGAAGGTTGGTGATAGGAAGGGACATTTGGCCACAAAACTCTACCCTAGTGTATTATGTTGGACCCATGCATGCATGGAAAAATGGATGTTGGAACAAAAATGATGGTGTTATATTCGATGCATTTTATAGGAATATGAGGACAAATACAAGCATTCCGAGAAAGAGAAGCATTCTATAAATATGGAACGGCAATCTCTGCTACATGAAATTCAAGACCTTCAGCATCAGTGTGATATGGAAAGAAGGGTGTGTATACTTTTATGCTGCTTCCACTATATTGAATAAAAGCACAACAAATTATTACATGTATTATTTAGTGACCTATCAAGACACCTATAACCTATTTGTATATTTGTGTTGTTGACAGGCTGCAGACAACCTGAAATCTGTGTGTAAAGAACTGGAACTCCAAGTCATTGACTATGAGGGTATTATTAAACAATATGAACAAAAAGAATCTGACTGGACTACAATAAGGTATTTGCTTCTCTTTAATTTTTAACTATTTGCCTTCATAGTTCTTAGTTATCTTCCCTGGACCAATCCATTTAATTCTTTTTTTATGAGTAACCAGTGTTGTAATGTACACAGCTGCAATAAACACAGGCATAGCTGTGTAGTTTAGCAGTTTCTTCCATAACCGTGGTGTTTCAGGTTCATTCCTAATGCCTGGTACTTTAAAGTGGGTGTCTTCTAGTATGGCCTGAGACCAGCCAATGCCTTGTGAATGAATTTGTTATCTGGTAGGTAGAAGCTGCAGCAAGCCCATCAGCATCATCCATGTGTGTTTGTGTGAATGTTGATGTTTTAAACTCATCACTACATGAACAAAGCAGTGATGATTGTTGACACTCTTTGTTGACATGATGACTGGTTGCTCTCTGTCCTTTCAAAAGCCTGTGAAATAAAAATAACTCTTACTCAAAACGTAAGGTTCAGTCACAAGAACATCTAGTTGTAGAATCTAGCTTTGAATAATTCCTCAAATAACCAATGCTAGAATAGAAAAATTGGTGTTAAACAAGCAAACATTGTTATGTATGATAGTGCAACTATACTATAATGGAGAAAGTTACTTATTAATTAGGTATGTAACAATTACTAAAAGAAAGCAATATTAAAAGCTTGACCATCTGGGAATATTTTTATAAATTCATGTTCTAAGAAATTTCCTATGATTTCGATTTCTGAAGTTTATTGAATTTTTTTTAAACTCCAAATTCTCACAAATTTAAATATTCATTACATTCACTGTGTCCAATTCTTCATAAATTTAAATATTCATTGCATTCACTGTGGAGTAGATTTTAATGTTTAATAATAAACAATATTAATTCATTGCAGGCAAGATTTTACATTTCTATTTGCAAGAGTTTCTCATTCTTGCTCGCCTCTATTTTCATTAATGATAATTTAATAATAGCTATATAACTTTCATACAAGGCACAATTTCAAGAATATCTTCAGTTTCTGGAGTTAAATGAATATTTTTGATAAAATGAAAATTCTTTAATATACCAGTATAATTTTTTTTTTTTTTATGAAGAAGTGATTTGGCTTGTGATTGCAAAGGAGTAATTCACTTTGAATTGTTACCACCTAATGCAACAATCTCAAGTCTACTGTCAGCAATTAGAGGGTTTGAACCAAGCTTTGAAGAAAAAAAAGTGAATTGAAAAGGAGTGATGTTTCATGAGGACAATGCGCGACCCCACATTGCAAAGATCACATCACAGAAGATCTAATAGCTTGGAATGACCTGATACATATAAATTTCTGTGATGTCCATTAGTTAGTTTGTCACACCCTCCATAATACCATATTATAGGTTTGACTCTCTGGAAAATTTTTATAAATTCTTCTGTTGATATATATCGATAAAAAGGCACTTTCAAAGCATCTGTTATTATTTACTATCACAAATTTAAATATTTGTTGCCAAGTTTTACATTCACTGCTGAGAAGGTTTTAACATTTGATAAACTATTAATATGTTCTGGCAAAATTTTTCGTTTTCATTTGCAACACAGTCTCTCACTTTCTCTCTCTCCTACTTCGAATTGTTTTCATTAATAATAATGTACTTTATATATATTCATTGCAATTTTTTTCATTTCAAGTTTTATTTCATTATTTCAGATGAGAAATCAGGTATTTTGTTGGCTTAAATTCGCTGCGTAAATGCCTTCAGTTTATTGTTTATATATATACTGAAAATAAATTATATTGGGCAACTTATTAAAACTTACTAAAGCTTTGAACTCATGTGACTTATTTCCTTTCCATCGTTATCTAAGAATTAGCAAGTGAATTTGTTGCTATGGCTATTTGATACGTTATAGGTATTAAAATATATCTATGTGATCGCTGCTATTTTTTGGCACATTAAACATAGTCGGACTACCTTGATGTTTGTTTAAAAAAGCGAGATTATGACTGATAAAATAATGAAAGCAATATTTACTAAGCAAGTGAGTACTACAATACAAGAAAATATCCTAAAAATGATTAGCATTAGGAATCAAATGTGGAAATATGAATAATACCAACAAAATAGATATACATGTTCATAGATGAGTCGAATTTCTGAAACCTTATTGCAGTTTCATTCTTTATCTATATAAATATATATATATATATTCGTCAACATTTTCACTAATTCTAATAAAGAATGTTTACAATTTTTACATTTATACATACCACTTAGCTAATTTTTGCTTAAATTATACTTGTTATGCTCTAGGGATTCGCTACCATGTATTTTTCCATTAGAATATACATGTAATTTTAGAATTAGGTCAGTCCTATTATGTAGCACTTTGGGCCAGCCAATGCTTTGTAAGAGAATTGGCTCAACAGAAACTTTTCAAAGCCTCTTTGTGTGTTTGTTTATGTGTGTTCTAGGTATGACTTTAAATTGCATGTGATATTAGGACTCTGGTTCAGGAGTTCCTGTATTTTTGTGGAGTATGGAAATTTGTAGCTTCCATTGTACCTTCCTCTCTTTTTCTGTGTGCATCTCTTTCTCTCTCTCTCTCTCTCTCTCTCTCTCTCTCTCTCTCTCTCTCTCTCTCTCTCTCTCTCTCTCTCTCTCTCTCTCTCTCTCTCTCCTTCTTTTCTGTCATCTGAAAGAAATAACTAATACCATTCATTGTATTGAACCAACTTAGTTTACTTTTTGTATATATTTATTTTATATTATTATATTTTGTTTTAATTTCAGGAATGGCTATGAAGAAACTCTAAAATCAAAAGACAGAGATGTGCAGAATGCAGATAAGCTTCTTGAGGCAGAGATGATAGCAAGGTAAAATGACGACAAAATTCATTGAGACAAAGAAGAAAGCGTGTGTGTATTTATTTTGCTGTCATCTGTTTGTTTCTATGGTAAAACCTTCAAGAGATAAGACTTGGAGATAATTAAATTTGGGAACCCTTTCAAAAGAATCAGGATTTCCTCCCCTTTGTTATCAAAAAGATTTCAGCGTTGTTTAACAGTAATTAACAGCTATACTATTGAGGAAAAAATTGGCAAGTTTTTTATGTGTGTGTGTTTCTTTGGGTTTTTTTTTTCTTTTTCTAGTGTCATTGGGTAGTATTATGACCAGACATACAATCATTATAATTCAATTATTTTTTAATCAAATTTCTTGGTGCTTATACAAAATGATGAAATGAATGCTTTGCTGTGCTTGAAAAGACACATCAAGCTAAGTAAAATTGTGGTTGTTGGCAGTGTCGGTGACACATGAATGGCAGTCATGCTCCTGACATCTAAAAGGCACCCAGTATACTTTGTGTACATCCAGCTGTGGAAACCAAGCCAAAACAGACTGGAGCTGGTGCCACTCTCCAGTTTACCATCTGTAGTCAAACATCTAACCCATGCCAGCATGGCAAACAGATGTTAAATAACGATGATGGATACTAATTTTCCAAGGAAAATATTCTTTTCTACTCTAGGCACAAGGCCTGAAATTTTGGGGGAGGGAGTCAATTGATTAGATTGACCCAGTACGCAACTGGTACTTAATTTATCAATCCCTGAAAGGATGAAATGCAAAGTCAACCTCGGTGGAATTTGAACTCAAAATGTAAAGACTGACGAAATACCACTAAGCATTTTGCCCAGCGTGATAACGTTTCTGCCAGCTCACTGCCTTCCCAAGGAAAAATATTGGTTGTGTGGTTAAGAAGCTTGCTTTCCAACCACATGGCTTTGGGTTCAGTTGCACTGCACAGCACCTTAGGTGAGTATCTTTTACTACAGCCCTGAGCCAATCAATGCCTTGTGAATGAATTTGGTTGGCAGAAACTGTAGAAGCCCTTCATATATATATATAGGGAAGCAGTGATTAAATGATGATGATGTGCCTTTGTGTTTGTCTCCCACCCCACTAGACAACTAGTTTTGATTTGTTTACATCCTTGTAACTCAGCAGTTCAACAAAAGCAGCCCAATAAGTACCAAACTTAAAAAAGTACAGGACTTGATTTGTTCAACAAAGCCCTTCAAAGCAGTGCCCCAGCATAGCTACAGTCCAATGAGTGAAACAAGTAAAAGATAGGCTAACTTAAAATAAGATAAAATTAAATTTCTCATTTGCATAACTACTCCATCATTTATTCCCTCTCCTCCTCTCTTGCCACCAATCTCAGCATTTACTCATATCCTGCACCTCTTATGTTAATTGTTTCTGTATCTCTCTTTTGCTCTCTGTTCCCCTTCTCTCTTTAAGATGTGAAGCGTGATGGGAGAATCAGCCAACTAACCAAGATCTATATCAGTCATTGTTATATAGAGATTTTTTTTACTTGTTTCAGTCATTAGACTGCGGTCATGCTGGGGCACTGCCTTGAAGAATTTGTCAAGCAGTGGTGAGGGACAAATAGACACAAATGCACACACACGCACTTAGATTTATAACCCATGCTAGCATGGAAAGCGGACGTTAAACGACGATGATGATATATATATATATATATATATATATATATATATATATATATATATATGACCAGTTTCTTTCACAATCCATCTATCAAATCCACTCTCAAGGCTTTGGGTGGCCTAAGGCTACAGTAGAAAACACTTGCCCAAGGTGCCACGCAGTGGGAGTGAACCCAGGACAATGTGATTGAGAAGTAAGCTTCTTTATTTCATTATATTTGCCATAAAGGCAGTACATAGAATAAAGTAGCTTTGCGGGCTGGACAAGGACATTAATGAGATGAATGATAATGAAACAAAGATGATAAGGATGGGAGAAGACAAAAAGCACCCACTGACTTTTGCTTCTCTAAAACATTGTTCTTTAAAACCAAACACAGAACGAGATTATTAAACCTCTTACAACTTTTCAATTTTTGGACTTAACAGTCCATTACAAACAACAACATAGTTCAATAGTTACATATAATATATATAAATCCTATACACAAAGCCCCTCCTCCCAGACCAGGCTGTACACTTCCCTTAGGCAATGCTCCAGCTCCAGAAGTAAGCTTCTTACCACACAGCTACAACTGTGCCTCTCTTTTATCTTTTACTTGTTTCAGTCATGGAACATGCTGGAGCACTACCTGTAGATTTCCTCCACCACCTAATAATAACAATTTCACTACATCTATTGAAAATTAGATGTTGCTGATTAGTTTTTATAGAAAAGTAGAGGAGTCTCTTTGTGTTTTTTTTCTTCTTTCTTTCTTACTTACATCATCATCATTCTTCAATGTCTTTTTTTTTTTCCATGCTGGTATAGGGTGGATGGTTGTTATATCCTTATGGATAAACAAATACACTACAACAGTGTAATAATATAAATCAAAACAAACGGCAGTAACAACATGGAACATAACAATCTTTTAAGAAACAACAATCCAACACACGAACTCAAACTGTGAACTTTGAACTCCAACTTTGAAATATCAACACATGAACTGTGGAACTAGCATGAACCACCTCACTTACTCAGACCACTGCTATTTATATGTAGCAGTCCAGTCAATTCTCACCAAGGGGCATCATACTCTCATACAACATCCCCCCTTTTGTTCCAAAGGGATAAAGAAATTTTTTATTTTTTAATATATACCATGGGTGCCACCCACTTTGAGTGATCTACTTTTTTGATGACTCCACTCTTTTCAAGTCTGTCCGACTCTTCATTTATGGTTTCAGTTGCCATGACCGGTACTTTTCTGTTTGCTTTAAATACAGATACAACATTTTCACTTTCTTGGAAATAGACTTTTGTTTTTCTACATAGACCTAAATCTTCTGATAACACTTGCGGGAACATTTTATTCAATTTTTTCTTCAGTTCTTCTGAAGACTTGTTTTTAACAGGGCAACCATTTATGTTATTGCAGTAAAGATATTATGAGGAGGTGTTATCGAATAGTTCTAACCAATCTGTGCCAAACAGATTGATTGTATTATCCACAACGAATAATTTTGCTTCGCATGTCTCTCCTCAAAATGTGATGTCAATACATGTTTTGCCCATGAAATATAATTTATCACCCATTACAGCATGTGCTATTTTCGCTGTTTTACATACTCTCGGTTTACCAATGTTTTTCCAAGTATCATCATCATTGTTTAACGTCCGTTTTCCATGCCAACATGTGTTGGACAGTTCAACTGGGGTCTGGGAAGCCAGGAGGCTGCACCAGGCTCCAGTCTGATCTACAACTGGATGCTCTTCCTAATGCCAACCACTCTGAGAGTATAGTGGGTGCTTTTTATGTGCCACTGGCAGAGTGGTCAGTGGAGGCTGGCAATGACCATGATCAGTTGGTGTTTTTTACATGCCATTGGCATGGAAGCCAGTCAAGGCAGGCTGGCATCGTCCACATTTCAATGGAGCTTTGGTGCTTTTTACAAGCCACTGGCACAGGGATGACAACTACAATATCCATTTGATTTTGATGTACTTGACTCAGTAGGTCTCCTCAAGCACAGTATGTTGCCCTACGATCCAAGATACTTTTGAGTGGGCTGGTTATGCAACACTGATGTACGTTACAGTGGTGAACTCACTTTCCGCATTTATTATTGAGATGTGTAACTGTAACTTGGTATTCACATCATTCATCTTTACATGCACAAATTTTCTTGTTTTTCCACTGCAATCACTCTCTGCTGAAAATACCTTAGAACTCCTGTGTCTCAGCTTCTGACAACTATAGCACTTTTTGTTTTTAAACAGACAATCTTTTTGCAGTGTGGGCCTCCACAACCATAGCATAGATTGGGGCCTGACACTTTTTTTTATTGTACTTCCTTGGACGACTTATTTGAATTTTTGCAGAGTTTTTATCTTGTATTTTTTTCACATCATGTTTAAGATTAACCCTAGTCTGTCATTCTTCTGCAGTGGTCTGTTGAAATAAAACCTGGGTTTTTGCTCTATATTTGAGAGAATCCTTGCCTGAATTTCTCTATCTTCAGGTGCTATGAGCCCTTGCACAAAGATAAGTGATTTGAACATATCCTGAGTGAGATCCTGGAGTTTGAAATTTTTGCACATATGGTTGACTACTCCAGTGTAGGTGATAAAATCCTCTTCCTCATTTTTTTGTTAAGTTCTAACCCTCCATTCTGGTGTTGAAAAATGAACTTCTGTCACCAAAAATTTTTGAAAGCAGTTCCACAGTTTCTTGGAAACCAATCTCACTCAACATTTGGGACAGAATAAAGTTACAGTAACGCTCTTGTTCAGCAGGAGCTACCTTGCATTGTAAAAGCCTTACTTTCTACTCCTCTGACCATGACTTGCACTCATTGTTAGGAATTTCTTCCTATCTTCTATAATATGTGGGAAATCTAATACCCTCCTCCAGATTATATGTAAATTCAGAAATTGTGTTATCCACACTGTCTGGCGTAAACATGCTTACTGGATTTTCGGACTTCGCCAACTGTAACTCAATTAATTGTTGTTGTTGTATTTGTTTTTGCAACTCCTGTAGTTGTTCCTATTGCTTCTCTTGAAGCTGTACTATAGCAGCTAATAGGTTTTCCATGACACAGAAATTGTCAAATAACCAATGTGGGTTTCAAAAATCCTCGTCAGCAGATGTTATATCCTTATAGATAAACGAATACACTGCAACAGTGTAATAACAATATAATTGAAAGAAACGGCAGTAACCACACAGAACGTGACAACAATCTTTTAAGAACTAACAATCCAACACGCTAAGTCGAACTGTGAACTCCAAACTACCTCACTTACTCAGACTGCTACTATTTATATGTAGTGGTCCAGTCCATTCTTGCCAGGGGGCGTCATACTCTCACACAACAATGATTCAACAGGAGAGAGAACCAGAGTGCTTTGCTGAGCTCCAGTATCTGCTTTGGTATGGTTTCTAGGGATGCCATTCCTAACACCAACCACTTCACAGAGTTTATTGGGTGCATTTTTCATGGTACTGGCACTAAAGAGGCTACCAAGTACTTGTCAAGCAAGACTCCTTAACTGAGTGTGGGTTACATTTTTGAAGAAGGTAATTGTATGACAGAGAGACTGGAACAGTTGCCTTGCTGAAGAAGAAATATATGGCTTCCCTATCTGGAGAGAAAGAGATTGATTGATTGATATGAG
Source organism: Octopus sinensis (assembly GCF_006345805.1). Classification (NCBI taxonomy): domain Eukaryota; kingdom Metazoa; phylum Mollusca; class Cephalopoda; order Octopoda; family Octopodidae; genus Octopus; species Octopus sinensis. The sequence continues at coordinate 144,668,242 of NC_042998.1, read as the reverse complement.
GGTGCACCCTCAAAATACAAGATAAATACAAAAGAGAGAATAGGAATAGATCAACAGAAAGGGTGGGTGGATAGGTGAGTGTGCTAGGGTGTGAAAGGAATATGGCAGATGATTAGAAATGGAGATTGAGGTTCAGGCAGTGAATATCACATTGGGAGAGGGTAAGTAAAGGAAATAGGAGTGGGTCAGGAAGGAGAAGGAGGTGATAAGTGACAGTAGTAGAAATACAATGTTAAGTGTAAGGAGATAGATGATATCCTTTACAGCATTTGGGTGCTTATTAAAGCATTGAAGTAATGTAATGTCAGTTTGATATATAATGCAATTCTTTTGTTTTGGTGAGATCCTTTTCTTTTACTTTAAGCTACTAAACTGTCTGTTATCTTACAATATACTGACCTTGCTTATTTTATTATCCCTACTGTATTCCAATGGAAGCATAAACCTATTATGTATACTTAGACAATTCCAAACAAATTTCATCCACAATCCATATAAAAGTTATGATTGATTACCTGTCTTGACCCACCCTAGTAGGAGGTTACCTATACTGGATACTGATTTGTGATAGAGGGCAAATATAACCATCAATGGTTATATATGTGCATGCATACATATACACATATAATCGACGCACAGTCCACTGACAGAAACTATAGTGAACTTACTGGTAATCCAGATTCTTATTTCACGGACTCTCAAATATCCGAAACCCTTATTGCAGACATCATCATCAATGAAAACCACCATCCCCTTTTCCATGCTTGCATGGGTTGGACAGAATTAGTTGAAGCAACCAAATGTCCTTCCTGTTTCCAAGCAAGGTAATATTTTTCCATGGCCAAACAGGCTTTCCACAGAACATTGGAAATGAGCAGTGTATCTTGTATGATGCTGATGCTCATTTACAACCATCACATGATGTCAAGACAAGGGTACAAAAAACACACACACACGGTGGGCCAAAAGTCATACAGCAAAATATTTAACATTTTATTTATATTATGTTCATTTTGTTCATGTACAAGCATATGTATATTCATCATTATTCCATTTATTCAATTTTAGAACAATTGAAGCATTGTCTTTGACAATATTCTGCAGTGTATGGGACTTATTTTATGCATGACTTTTGGCCCACTCTGTATATAGTGAGCTTCATTCAGCCACTTGACAAAGAACTTTGCTTCCTAGTCACATGATTTCATGTTCAATCCCCTTGCATGATACATTGGGCAAGTGTCTATAGCTTCTGGCTGACCTAAGACTTGTGAGTGGATTTGACAGGTGGTGGAAATTGTGTGTGTAACTATTTGTGTCTCTTTATCTTGACATTGTGTGATAATTGTAAATAATTGTTATTGTCATAGAACCAATATCATTTGTTTCCAATTCTCTATGAGAATGTATTTGGGCATGGAGAAATATTGCCTTGCTAGGAATCAAGTGCAGGTTGGTGACAAGAAGGACATCCTGCTACAGAAACCTTGCTTCAGTAAACTCCATCAAGCATGGAAGAGTGGATGTTAAAACAATGATAATGATTTGAATTAAAAGATTGCGAATTATCTATTATATATAATTTTTGTTGCTGCCATTTTCAAATCATGGGAAGGTAAGTCTTGCTAATTTTTGTTTCATTTGTAAATGACTTTGGTAAATATAATACATTTACACATGTAATTGTTAGACCTGTAGTATGCTGTAATTTATGACAAAACAATTTCTTTGGTATATCTTGTTGTCTTATTACTTTCAGAGATGCAGATACCAACATTCTAAATTCTCTGACACAAAAGCTGAACACTAATAAATCTGACTACATAGATGAAATTAATGGATTGCGATGTCAGCTTGAAGAAGCCAAAAAGAAACTAAACAAATGCTTTCACCAAGTACTGTTATTTCTTACGTTTTTTTTAAAGTTTGTGACTTCATGTTGTAACAAAGTGATTTTTTTTTTTTTTTTTGATAAACTATAATGTTACTATTCAGTTGAGCACTGTCATTGATGTAATCAACTTCACAACTCCAAATTTGCTGGACTTGTGCCAAAATAAGAGGATTATTAATATCTTTTAGTCCTTGGGAAAGACAGTGTCCATGACCCTTTACAGGTCCTTTGAGACTAGTGAAAAGGAGAGAGGAAGGTAACCTCAAATTGGTGGCCTGGCCCAAAATGCTTGTTATATAGAGGACTCCAGTAAAAACATCCAAGGAGGAGGTGGTAAAAAATGAATGAGAAAAATATTAAACAGTTTCTTTTTGCTTGTGGAACTCAAGTTAGATAAAGCTATAAATAACAGCATGTATATATTAGATTAAAAAACCCTTTGCATAGTAAAAATCAAAGGCTAACATGTCATGTTTACAGACATGAATTTGTGTCCCATCAGCACCCTTCAAGTTTTTCGATCCAAAGGGTTTTTTTAACCCATTATATACACATTCTCTTGAAGTGTCTAAATTCTTATGTAAAACATGAGTTAGTTAAGCTTGAGAATATGGTGCTTCCTAAATGAAGTTCATGATGTGTATTGCTTATCCAATTAGATTTGGAAAGTAGATGGTGTGGTGGGTTCACTTTTGATTAGAATAGATGACCAAGAGTTATGTAAAAACTTTTGAAGACAGATGGATATTTGCTGTGTCACAAGTATAGTTTCGAAAACACTGCTCAGACTCTTGTACTAAATGTAAGTAAAAGTAGTTGTGTCAGATTTATCTAATACTATGTAAATATAGACCAACGGTTATAAACATATGGATCTTTTTTGTTACTGTCAGTTTTTCTTTTTTTTATTTTGTTCCAAATGTTTTCAAATTTGGTGTACTGATGTAGTTTCGTATGCTAATTATGGAAATGAAATTCACTTTTGCCAAAAATTAATAAATAAAAAGTTAATAGCTTTTAAAGTTTACAAATTTTGGGTAATTTTAGCCAGTTGACATCCACAAACACATTGGTGCCTATTCCCATAAGCCAAACTGTTATCAACTTAAAACTTCTACAGTCACATGTATTTACTTTACCTGTCTATTTTCTGTGAGTGCCTACCTTCTGAATGTTTGTACTACCTCATGCATTTCTCAAAAAAAAAAAAAAAAAAAAATATTTTCAGTTGTCCTGTCACTGCCTTATTTTCATTATTTTAAACTTTTTTTTTCTGTGAGCCTTTTCAATGTAAATAGAAGTTTAACCAAAGCCAACTCATTTAATCTTTTGAATATGATGGAGAAATTGAAAACCGAGAAAGATGCAGTTTCTTACTTGCAAGAGAAGGGTATTCTCCCTAAAGAAAAAAAGAGGATGCTTCATAGGAAAATTTACTGGCGGTACTCCCAAAAAAGATGCAACAAGTGTGTGTCTTTTAGAAAAAGTGTGCATCTTTTCTAAAAGATGCATGGTTGGAAACTAGCATCCTTCCTCTTAGGACTGTACTGCTTTTCCCTTACACATGCTATCAAGAAATTGACTCCAGTCTCATTTTGTGTTGAAGAAGTGGAAATGAGCCATTATACAGCTGTTAATTACGCCTGCTATTTTTGTGAAATATGTGTGGAGGGCCTGCTCTGCAACTCAGTTCAGATAAGCAGTCTGGGGAAAATTGCTGAGATAGATGAAACAGTCTTCTCAAGATGTAAATACAACAAAAGAAGAGTGCTTGCAACCTGAGTAGTGAGTTTTCAAAGGAGTGTGTCATCAAACCAGACATATTCTTCTTTATGTGGTGCCATGGCAGAAATTGTGATACTAGTGGAATACATATGTCACTCAGTTTTTCCAGGAACCACAGTTTTACTGACTTGTGGAAGGCTTACTCTCACATTCCTAAAACTGATGATTATATAACAGTGTAAAACAAATAAAGGATACTGCGGGACCTGTCTTTCCATAGAATTTGTGTGGTGATGGGGATGTAAAAATTGTAATTTGTTTGAGAAACTCCTAGAGGGTATCTCAAACTTTCATTTTGTTAAATAAAAAATTATCATAATGTAAAAGAAGTTATCACACAGAAAATGCCAGCATCCAAATCCTGTTTTCTGAGTGGGTAAAAATTATCAAACTTCTGCAACATTTAAAAAAAAATTTTATGAAACAAGAAAATAAGTCAGATTCAGCATGAAAAATTACATCAGTATACAAAATTTGAAAATTTTCACTTAACTTTAAGATTTCAAGAACTGTGACTGCAACAGAAAAGGTGTGTGTGTGTACACACACACACACACTTTTTTCCTGGCACTCCATCAGTTATGACAACAAGGGTTCCAGTTGACCCAATCTACAGAACAGCCTGCTTGTGATGTTAACATGCAAGTGGCTGAGCACTCTGCAGGCAGGCATACAACGTAGTTCTCAGAGAGATTCAGCATGATACAGAGTATGACAAAGCTGACCCATTGAAATACAGGTACTACTCAATTTTGTCAGCTGAGTGAATGGGAGCAGCATGGAATAAAGTGTCTTACTCAAGGATACAATGCACCACCAGTAATCAAACTCACAACCTTATGATCATCAGCTGAATACATTAACCACTAAGCCACACATGAGTGAAAGTATGTGCATGTATATGTGTGTGTGTATGTGTCTGTATATATGTGTGTGTGTGTATGCATATATATATATATATATATATACATATATATATACATCATCATCATCATCATTTAACGTCCGCTTTCCATGCTAGCA